>NW_006800149.1:276027-309854 GCF_000485575.1 Poecilia formosa
GGAGGACGAGGAGGAGATGAAGGGAAGACACCAGGCAGATGGTGCAGCAAGACAGAAAAGTTTGGATTTGTGCATGTACGTCTCATAAGGGTACACAAGTGTAGAAAGACCGAGCGGCGTGCATGTAGCTGTGTGTTTGCGTGTGTGTTGCTGTACGTGTGCATGTCAAGGCCAGATGCCCACATCCAGCAGCCCATCTGTAAGGAGAGCCCAGCCAGACCACTAATCAGGCAATCCATCACCTTTCTACCTGCCACTGGTCATTACGCGCCAGCCACTCACACATACAAACACACGTTCACACATCTGTCAGTGTAGAGGTTTATCCACATTCACACACTCCGGGGGGAACACACTCCGCTAGCACTGGTGCAAGGGAGGCGCCTGGAAAACCGCTGACAGACAAAAACTAATTAGGAAAAACAAAAATGGCCATTTTACTGTTTGCATGTTCAGACTTTCATTTACACATGAGCTCAACCTCAAGCAAATTCACATGAACCACATCCGACACTAATACAATGAAACATTTCCAAACAATGATCTCTAAAATTCGGTGAAGAAAAACAACTTCTGCGTTGCTGCTTTTTTATTTTTTTAACAATTTTTACTGATTCAGAATTTAATATTAGCTAATCAATGCATCAAAAGTTCTGTTTTCCTCTACTTTCTGTTGAAACGCTCCACATAGGAGTAAATATTTACTGATATTTCCAAGGGCAACAGATCAATCAGAAACATACCTTTATTGTCTTTGTAAAAGCAGCTAATGGCTCCTCTTGCTTTGTCGTTCCCTTGTGTATTTGAAAAGTTTCTAATATGTGTTTTAAGGTATTCTCATTCTTTTTATTTTTCCCGAGAGGGGATTCTGCTGTTGAAAACAGAAAGAAATGGGAGCATGTAATAAGCTCCTCCACCCTATTTCAGACTCTATACACACACACACACACACACACGCACCGCCCCACACACCCTTTCCCCCCACACACACACATACATACGCAAACATAAAAACAGCAAAGCTCCACCTGCGTCTGAGGGAGCGTTTGCGCGTTAGCCCACGGCGACGACTGCATGATGCGTCGTCTGATCGCTGCTGCGGAAGCAGGAGGGATTTCATCTGGCTCTGAATGAAACACTTTTGACACTAAAGGCAGTAGCTGGCTGCCAAAACACGCGCGCGCGCGCACACACACACACACACCCACACACACACACACACACACACACACACACACACATCTGCAGATACACACACACTGACTAATATTGCTGAAGTGACGCGCTCAAAACCTACAAGATGTCGAATGTAGAGCACACACACACACGCGCACACGCACACAGACACACACACGCACGCACACAAAAAAAAAACGTGAGTGGTTTGATGCTAATTGCTCACTATTACAACCAAATTTACAAACATATTGTGAGTCAGGATTGATGAGTTCATATGCTGAGTCATGACTGTAATTGTCAAGGAAGCATTTGGGTGAGAAGAGAAAAGGAGAACAATTTCAACACAGCTAATGATATTAGGAGAAAAAAATAGAAGAACTCGACTAGTCAGAGGTTTTGTAGCACTTAGAGGGAACAGAGGTGTTATTCAAGCAAACAGTGTGTCAACCTGCCAATCAACTGATCAACCAAACAATATTAACCCTTTGCAACTTACCACCTAGCCACAATGAGAGCCATGACGGAAACCGGAAGTGATTAATGGGAGTAGTGACTGCGATTATTTTCCCAAGTTGTTTTTGCCAGTGGCTTCTACTTGTTCAAGACAAGCTCATTTGTATGTTGCTAACCCAGCTGAAGCTCATAGACAGCGGTATTTACAAAAGTTGAACATAACTAGGTTAGAAACAGACCCAAATCTTCTCCTTCCTCATTTGTTGATTTGATCAAATCGCAAACTTTGCATGAATTCATGCCACATCATCTATACCAGTATGTCATAAACGGTGTTTCTCCTTACAAAGGATGAAACTTTGTCCGTTTTCAACAGAATTGGACCATTACCTCAGTCTGCCACTCCACAGGTAGTTTCCCAGTGACACTGAAGAGCTCCTCAACATCCAGTCAGACTAAGGACAAACCTGGTCTTCATCTGCCACTAGGAGTTTTTAAATGACCCCTAGGGAGCTCCCTTTGTAGGTTTTCAAAGCACAGGCTGCTGTGAGGAGTTCAGAGGGCAGAACTACAGCACACACCCAGAGGAACATCCCTTAATAGGAACCCTAGGAAGAGTTGTAGAGTGTCACTGGTCAAGAGGGTTGTCTGGTTTTCACCTCCGAACCTTTTACAGCTTGATCTCCGAAAACAACAGATGCATAAAAAGAGCTTCAGTCTTCTATGCTTCGACAAACTGCTCAAAGTTCAATAAACTGAAAGTTTTATTTACCAAAACTACCAGACTGAAGGTGATGGCGAGACTCCATCTAGGTGTCCACATGTGCAGAGGAGACAAACGTCCTTTATGAGAAGACAAAAGTTCCTGCTTCTATCAAATAACACCCTAAAAGGGACACTTGTATAATGTCGGCAGGGTTCATGGCTACATGTGCTAATTTGCCTTTGTGTGGATATCTCTGAGCAATGTTGCATGTGGTGGTAAATGCGTTAAGCTGCAACCCTGTTGTGTTGCAGGAAAGCGGATGTGTGTGATACAGCACACACACCGCGCTAAAGCACCACCTACGGGTACCACGTCCCTCAACAGACCTTCAGTCTTACACACATGCTCACGCACCAACACACAACGGAAATCAGGATGCCACAGTAAATGAAACCCGCCTGTGCCCAGAAAACAAAGGTCCAGTGCAATAACTTTGCATAACACAAATCATTTCTTCTGGGGGAAGAAGTGGAACTGTAATGTAAGTATGTAAGTTTGTCTCCATGTTTGTGAGCGGGTCTGAGACACTGGGGTGACATAAAATTCGTCGCCATCTGGTTTTCCAGCCCGACAATTAGGACACAGTCTGAGCAGCAGAAGCCAAGTTTGTCCTAATGCAATAGTCAGCCAACACACACACACACACACACACACACACACACACACACACACACACNGCATTCCTCTTGTGGTGGCTGTGGATCGATGGTGTACCTTGTCTGCCACTCTCTTTTCACACAAGCACCAGACTGTAAATCACACAGATAAGCCAGGACCTATAAAGTATTGGACCTGAAGGCTTTTTGAGCACTCTCACGCACTCAGCTATACACATAAAGGACAGGTGGATTGGCAAAAGGACTTGGAGTGATAAAAGCAAGAGAAGACAATGACACCAGGAGCACTGATCTCCTTGCAACAAAAGAAATACTTATTGCATTTACAGAGAAATACCTATGGCAGAATATTACCATACTTTAAGTCTTCATATAACTGTGGCAAATAAAATTATAAATATAAACAGAGTTGCAAATTGCATGGCTTTATGATTCAGTATGGATTCTGTAGTGCTGTTGGAGAAATCTAGAGGTTCTAGTGTGAGCCACGTCCCCCTAGAGGGGATTAGTGGTATGACACAATCCCTCCTGTTCACTTGGCCATTTGTAGGGTTAAAACAAAGATGTTGCCTGTCTTCAAGTTGCACAAGCAACAACTTGCCATTTTTCAGTCAAGAAATTTGCAGTCTTTTTCAATTTTAACGTTTGCTTTTAGTTTAGTTTTTTATTTTGAAAGTCATATTGAGGAAATTACCCCATTTCCTTAAAATATTTCATAAATCACTGCAAAAATGACTGCTTTTAATTATCTTAGTTTCCATTTGTGTCAGTGGACTCTTAAGATTTAAGTTTCCTTTATTTTATTGTTCTCTTAATCCCTGGAGAACCAAATATAAGAAAAATGGTTTCCCTAATTAAGGAAAGAAGTCATTAGAAATGCACAAAAAACTAGAAACCAGTATCATCAATCTAAATCTAAACTGATTCTTGATCTGCGTAGTATCAATATCCCAACCACTCTACAATCATTCAATGTAACTACGTACCAACCAACATACAGAGCAAACAAGTCAACGAAACTATGTGCTAAATAAGACACCAGCCATTGAAAATCCAACCTACATGCCCACCAATAAAACATAAACCAACATACCAACCAATCAACAAGCCAACCAATGTCTTCTTTTGCTGACTAAGACACAAACCAATCAAAATCAGCAAAAATGCCAATTAATCAACAAGACAGCTAATTTACCTACATTCCAACCAATCAACAGATCAATAGATAGACCGATCAGCAAGTCAATCATTGTACCTTTACACCAGAAAATGTAAACGTCTACACCTATTTGTCAAAGCAGTATTGTCAATACTTTAATACAGATGTGGTTAGAATTTTAAGTAAAATTTAAATAATGTACACTATAGGTAAAGTTTATTAACCCAAAATATCTGCAATATCAGGAAGCAATGGTATGCAAGAATTACGATTCGATTTGATTTAATTTTATTGATAAAAAACTTTTCTTTACCAAAGTTTTACCAGACAAAGGTGCATCACACATTTTGTACTGTCGAGGGACAAACTGTTGCTCCGGCCAAACATGCAATTTTAGTTTATGCCCCATTCAGCAACACAGAGCTGCCTGAGACAGCCATCAGCAACCTTGTAACAATAAAAACAATATCCAATAACAGACTCACACAAACATTATAGATGACATTTTATCCTTGGCCAGGAGTGTGCTGGCCCAAGGTGGCTGTAAGTTATTTATGAAAGAAAAAAATGAGACAAATTGTTGTGGAAAAGCTGCACCTCAACTCTTGAAACACAGGTTATCCACCTCATTAAAAGATCCCCATCTGTTTCTCATCATCCCTTCTTTTCATTTGTTCTCAATAACATTAAAGATTGTATGCTGCTTTACAACAAAATATTGTATTCTCACCCATGAATCCTCAGAAACTTTATTTATTTAGCAGTTCCTTTTAGAATTTTTCTAAAAACTTATCAAAAATAAATAAACTAAAAGAAGGAAGGCATAAATGAAGGTCAGTGGGAGAAGGAAGACGATGCATGGATTGATCAATGGGTAGAGGAACATGTAAGGAGCAGGGAGGACTGACCAGCCTGGACCGGGCAGCAGTTTCAGCAGCATGAGCAGCTTGTGTGGCAGCAGGACGACTGTCACCGCTGCCTGCCAACTGCCGCCATGCTGGCTCCTAGAAGCATCCACCTGTCACTCAAAGCCATGTTTGTTTAAGTTGCTTCCAGCCTGATATGTGGCGAGGTATAGATGAATTCGCAATCAGTTAGTATCACAATAATCACCATCATGGCAAGCGTTCAGGATTTAAACCGTGTTGACTCGGTGTCTACCTGCAAAAAAACGACGAAGTTGCCAGTAAACAGGGTTGACTAATAGCTTCCAGCACGAGTCGCAATAATTAGACCGTCGAAGAGCGGAGTGGGAGTTGAGCCGGCTTGGCTGTTAGAGCGCGGAACAACGGCCGGCAGCGCTGCGCGCGTGTCGACGTGTGTGCGCGCGAAACGCTGAAGGGGAGCACTCTTGCAGCCTGTTCTGACCGCCCCACCATCTGCAGGCGTGCCGAGTGCCCGCATGATGGCCCCGCGATGCCAAGCACTTTGACGTGGTTGCATGGTAACAGGTCTGAGGTTGACTCGAAGCTGATCAGGCCAAATGGTTCCAGCAAAACACTGACTTCAACGCTGATTGGGCCATCTGAATCGTAGAGGCTGTGGGGGGTAGAAAGATACATTTTTATTGTTTTTATGAATTAAAATCTATAACTGCAGTACGTTTTGCACAAAACATGCAGCTAATTATACATTAGTCAGACATTAAGCACAGATTATTAACCTTTTATGCAGGTAGCAGCAGGTATATAAACATTTATGTTGTCTATTTACAATTTATCACTTAAAACTTATCACTTTATTTATTTATTTTTTGATAGTTTTTAAATTGAAAAAATGTCTTAAGAAAAAGGTAAACTTCAGAAAATGAACTGAACAAAAGGTTGCTGCATGTTGTACAACATTGCCCAAAATATAATGTTCAATGACTTGAGCTGACTGAGCATCCTAATGCTAATGATGCTAACATCCGCAGCAAGTGAATGCACTTGCTGCTACTGCTAAAGTGTCCAGACAGATGTTTTCCATCTGACTGTACCGTTAGGCAGCTTGTCACCAACCTGAACATTTAAAAAACTACATGGAAAATGATCCAGCATTTCAGAAAATTTGCGCTAACACTACTGCGCTAACAAAAACACTTTAATGCTAGGTCAATGTCAAAATGTCCTCGCTAATGATAAAATCTGTAGCTAGTTGTGATTGTAAAACTTGTAAAAAATGTCTAAACAGTAGTTCTCTTGTTTATGCTAGCTCTAACATGCTAGGGGCTAACTATTTAGTTTATCTACCAGTCAAAAAATGAACTAAATAGCATGGTAATGTTAGATAGACTTTGTTAAGATGCTACTGAAAATGCTAACATTGTCAGCTTTTTTGATTGCAAAGTTGACCCAACGATTTCTCTTATGTGTAACAGTTTTACACATCATGAGCAAAATGTGTTTAATAGCAGCAAGGATACTCAAAACAAATTAAGAATAAAAACATATAGGATTGGAAATATTCCCAAACATATGCTGAAGTATGTGGAACCAGCATAACCATGAAAACATTCAACTTAATTCAATGCAATTCTGTTTACTTGTATTTCGCCAAATCACAACATGTCATCTCAAGGCACTTAGAAACAAAACCCCCCAAAAAACTAATTATCACCTCAGTCTAATCATATCAGCCAATCGATTCTTGTTATCAAACAATGCAGTCAAGTTCAGTTCATTAATTAAATTGGTTTAAAAAGTGTTCTATTCCAGGAATTTAACACTTTTGTTAGCATGCTACTAACCCACACGTAATTGATGCAGTTTTGAGAATCATTAAAATTGCTCAAGCACAGTAATTATCCACTTCAATTAAAACTGTTGAGCAGTCTGTTGCATCAGTCTGAAGATTTAAAATACTATATTTACAAAATGTGTTTTCAAAGTTTTCACAAGCTTTGCTTGAAACTGATTATTATGATAACTTTAATACGATAAGGCTTACTTATTTTCTCTAAGCTATCGGATTTAAAGTGTTTTAGAAGAATATCTTGAAACCATATTTGTTCAAACTATTAATATGCAAAAAATTATAGGGAAATATTGTCTTGTCTTTAGTGTATTATGATTTTAGACTTTAGGTTACACTGTTTAGTAAACAGATTCATATTTCCATTCCGGACTTTTTCCTATGTTTATCCTTGAAGACACAGACCCTATTTATTTGTCATGTTTTGATCATATTAAATATGTTTTTACATTCCTCCCCATCCCCCTTTTTTTATCACATCAGAGTAAATCAGTGATTTATTTCCTTTTCTATTTCAGATTATCTTTTTCGATTTATAATTCAGTCCAGGCTAAATCAGACGTGAAAAGTATTAGCTTAGAGGAGATAAGGCTAAAGCTAGTCTTGTGCAGCGAACAGGCAAGAATACAATATCTTTTTTCTCCCCCACCCTCACAAACAAAATGAGATTCTCTATAAAATTCTCTTTTCCTCACTGCCTCTCCCCTCAGCACATTCGCTCTCACAAGCAAAGCCGCCTAAAACTAAAATAAGATAGTGAAACTGTGACTCAATCATCCGTGACTCCATTTTGCTCAGCGGCGCCACAGGAAAATTAATTGCGCTAATTGAGTAACAGAGTTCATCAAACTGGTATTCTCATTTTCCACATTCATTAGGCGCCCCTCTTTATGAGAGCGTCCCCAAGGTGACGCCGTGCGGCGGCGGCAGCAGCAGCAGCAGACAGGAGTGCTGACGACGGGGGCCGGCAGGGCCCCAACGCAGCGGCATCTGGGGCCCAGACACTCACAGGGCCGGGAGAAAGGCGGGACACACGCACGGAAATCTACACTCCAGCTTCAAACATCTAATATAGATTCAGAATTTTCATGTTTGTCCCATTTGGAATTGCTGTAAGCGAATACAATCCGTACGAACGCACACAAATTAAACACTGTGCAGAGAACGTGTCACTCCGTTGCAGATATTAAGTGAGTCTTCTTCTGTGAGTTTTCTCCTCTTTCATGCACTGACACTTTGCATCTTTGTGGCTGTGCAGGCAGGCGCGTTTGAAGTCGGGACCAAACCGAATTGCAGCGCAAGTGAAGATGGAACACTGACAAGACGGAAGAAACAGAAAAACACGGGTTTCCCCAGCAGAGGATGACTGGAGCGTGTTTGCATGGATGTGTGTATGTGCAGCCGTGCAGCACAGCGCCATGCGTGGTGTCAGCAGGAATGAATCGGGGCTCTAAGGTGCAGTTGATGCTCAAACAGGCACAGGCACAAGGTCTGAAGCTGTAAACACAGAGGGGGGGTTACAGTAAATATGGAAAGAGTCGCAGGAAATAGAAAACTGTGAGAGATTATAATTTTATTTAACAGATACGCTTATGATAGTGTTTATTTGTCTCTAGTGGAAGGCCTTTTATGCATCATTACCAAAAAGTTGTAATGCCGAGAGCTTTTCCCCCTAGCAGGTGCATCCTTAATGTTGGCTAATGTTTATTGGCCGTTTTATGAAAGTAACATTTTATAGGCCATAATCACGATGGAAGGACGCTATAATCCCTTTGTGCAGAGTCACTTTCCAAAATCCTACATTTATTACAGTAATGAAGAACAAAACAATGCCATCGGACATTTTAAAGTGTGCCGGAAAAACTCAGCCGACATCCACTTCCTTCTAATCATCATATTAACAAGTTGGAGCCTACCTGATGATTAAGAAAAAAGAAGCAAATAAATGTAAGAAAATAAAGATTTGCTGGTTGCTAGGGTGATTCCCAGCCTTGTCTGCATAGGAGAAAGGAAGGGAAGTGAAAAACCTAAGTCAAAATGTTCTAGTGGGTACAGAAGCAATGTTCGATAGTGTTCTATGTAGGAGATATGACATATTGAAGAGATTCTTGGTTTCTAATTGTAACAGGAAGCTAAAAAATAATGAATGAATTGATGTTTGAATTGAAATGAAAATGTTTCTGAATATTTCACGTGGGGAAAAGCGAATTCTGTGCCAAATATTTCATGGTAAAAATCTAAAATAAAAATGGGATATCCTCCAACCAAAAGAGATGGTCCACTAATTCTGATCCAGGCAGATGGTCGTTTTTATTTACAATTCTGTGAAATGAATGAAAAATGATGACATCAAAGTAAATGTCAAACCAAACTTGTGATATTGTAAAGCTAAATATGTTTGCTCATAATAAAGCAAATACATAATATTTTATTTTTTCTTTTCTATGGTGAGCAGCCTTTATAGCTGTCTTGCTCAAACTGTGGTCCACAGGCACCCCCTAGTGGTCTGTGAGGTTTTACTCGTAAATAACGGTTTATTTGCCGTGACGTGAGCTCAAAATGCAACGCTACAGTTAGCTTACCAAAGTGAAAACGAAACGACTAAAATGAAAACCTGGAGATGCCACTGGAAAGTTTCTCAGGGTGAAATTGAGAACTTTTGTTTTTGAACATTATTACGAAACATGGCATCGCAGCAGACAGGCAGATCTTGGTTTGCGGCTGTGATGAATGCAATACGATGGTGACTAGAGATGAATAGAGTTGCGCCCCATGCTGACTAACTGCATCTTAACACCTAAAATAAAATTATTTATGGTGGCCGTCTAATGCCTGAAAGAAAGTTTGTTTTTTGCCAATGCAACTCAAGTCTATTTTTCTTTTATTATGCATCTAAATAACACAGCTCTAAAAGGTTATTAGTGCTACTTGTAGGAAAGAGCTTTTTTGATTTCCATGTATTTTCTGAGAATCCACACTTTCAGAATCTGTAAATAACTCAAAGCCCAGAGTCGACTTGTTCGTGGTTTTATTGTGGCCAGTCACAAAATAGCGCCACCTCTCACATTAGGAGCAACAAAGACAATTAGATAAGAGACTAATATTTTCATTTATATATACCAAGATGTATTATTATAGGGGCAATGCAAATTTAGGTCATCCGTTGGTGTTTGTTAAATGGACTAAGTGGCCTTCGGTTTGAAAAAGTTTGAGAAACACTGCTTTAGAGCAACACAACGGTTTAAACAAATTTGTGTTTTTTTTGGTTTAAGGTTTTCTTCAGCAGTTCTGATTCGAAAATATTCCTGGCATCACTACTAGAAAATGACCATTGATTATTAATTTGTAGCATGTATTTTGACGAAAACATGTCGGGGAAAAATGTTTTACATACGTTGTTCGTTGAAATGCGGCTTTCTGTAAAACGCTGGGCTGGGAGACGTGAGCTGGGCTGACTCGGCCTCAACACAGAAATCGCCACATCCAGCTCGCTTTGGAGATTGAACGAATGAGTTTGAAGGCATTTATGATGGATTTTCAATGAAAACACAAAGAAGAATGAGACTCTGCTGAAGAAAGTTAGAAAACAATAGAAAGAAAGACAGACAGTCCAGAGGGAGCAGCGGGAGTAACAGCTCTTTGCCGCTTGTCTGTTCCAGTTGTATATGGGGGGATTTCAAGCTCCAAGAAACAACTTTAACACATCAACTGTGCCCAAAGCTGCCCAATCCTGTCATTCATCTTCTGAGTGTGTGTGTCCCCAGCTGAAATCAGAGCGTCAGATGTCTGCTGAAATATCACAGTGCATGTGTGTGTGTCTACCTACGCCTTTTCGTCCATGTGTGGCTGACCTTTCCAGTCTGGAAATGTGTTTAAATACACTTTAATGTATGAGGGACGGCAGTCATCCACCTATCACCCGCTGCCAATTAGAAGGTGTCTCCGCCACTCTGACTTCTTCTATCAGGCCTCCATCCTGGGGGAAGTTGGACGGATGAAACCAGTGAGTCTGGATGTTGAGTCTCCAGCGCCCGTGTCACCTGTCAATCAACACGGACCGCAACACTCGGACCGCTGGTCACCCGCTCCACATAATCCATCAAACTTGACCAGGCCGAGGAGATTTTATAATGGGTTGGTCTCAGCTCTGGAGCTAATTGCTTTGAGGGTAACGGCAGGCGCAGACGGACAGTGCTGCTGACGAAGACGATGGAGCAGAAATGAGAACCCTGAAAGTGCTGAAAAATACCACTTTGATGCTTTTACACAAGATTTTATTGATGGATTAGTTTGCCTTCTCCATGAGAATCTATACTGACAGTATGTCTTACTCTATTTTCCTTGTCACCGCCAGCCAAAACGCCCTCTCTCTCCCCACAAACCTGAGTGGAATAATCACCTGTTACGCTCCTTTACAAAACGCCAAAGCTGGTGTGAAGCCTACATGAAATTCAACCCACCAGAGTGTGAAATCTATCTATCAACCAATCTCTTGTACTCGCTGAGAGCACTCAGCTTGACACAGCTTGCCATGCAGTTTATTGAGCCTCTGTGAACTTGCATTAGGCCACTGGCAAAGAAAGCCACGAAAACAGCTGTGCGGACACACACAGTGAAGCAGGAGCTGCATTCAATACCATGTAGGGCAAACAAGTGGTGTTTGAAATGTTTTTAAGATTATTTATTATGTTTGCAAATGATGAATAGTGCTGAACATTGTGAATAGTGAAAATAAATGGATAAAATAGATTGCACACATGCATTAACACACACATGCTAACACCTAAATGTGATGGAGATGTCACAGAAAACAAACTTTCACAAGATTTCAATCTAATATCCAGGATCTTCACTATGGAACCCTAACTTTGCTCCTAAGACCAGATATTTTAACAGCAAGACCCAAACATTGTTCAAAAGGAAACAAAAATAATAAAAAAACACATTTGATTTCTCAAGAGAACTTTGAGCTGATTACAAACCCAGTAGTCACCACTAGTTAGGAAGTAACTGACTGCCATTTTTTTTTTTTTTTTTTGGTACAATTGTTTTTGGAGAAGCTGACATTGAGGCTAATGTCCCGTCAAGTTGTATTAGCTTCTAACTAGCTAACTAACTAGCTAGTTAGAAACCAGTTAGTTCAAACATACCAAATGCTGGGCTGCTTGCTAGGTTGCTAACTTTCCCATATCTACAACCGAGAGCAAAACATTAAACTCTTCAGGAGTTTAGACCACGCCTATCAAGTCTCCAATTTTGGCCACAAAACTACCGTTTTGGGTAACACTTTATGTGACGGGGTGTGCATAAAACTGACATGAAGTTGTCATAAACATGACATAACACCTGCTTTGAACATGAAGGAGTCTTTATAAATGTCTATGACTCTTGTCATGAAGTGTCAATCAGTAAATAATGACACTTAATGCAAAGTTGCTCTAAAAGTTGCATAGAAAATCCATTAAAAGTGCCAACTTTACATTAAAGTGTCATTATATAAAGTTGGCACTTTCTGGATCGCTAGTTTCAACTATTTGACCCCAGAACCATCAGGACTCAAGCATATCATAAACTGAAAGATGCTAGAGCAGAAAAATCATTAAAGAGAAGCAAAAAATTGCTTTTGCACACAGTGTAACATCAGTGACATTCTATTCTTAGTCCATAGTGTTCAATATATGACTGACCCACTCTTTGACAAATGGACTGAACTTGTACAGCATCACACTGACCAGTGAATTCCAATCACACTTACAAACACTGATAAGACGATCGGTAGACAGCTTGGGGTTGAGTACAGATTGCAACCCGCTGAGCCACGGTTGAGCCTTGAGCTCACCTGAAAGTCACAGGAAGTTTGGAAGTCTGTCGTTGTTGACTGTCTAGAAAGCCAGCTACCCTCTGAGACCAACTTCGGGGTATAAGTTGCTATGGTACCAAGTTGCTTCCATTTTGGTTCTTACTGAACTCCAGAGAGCAATCAGTTCATTGCCAAGTGTTTGTGGCCATGGAATCCAAAAACCAGCAGAGGTGAGTCAGTACTTTATGCAGCATTTGCTCACAATTAATGATAATAATGCCCATGACGAGTGGATGTAAACTTCTGAACCACACTAAAGCAAAATAGTACCAAACTCATTCACACAAACAAAAAATAATAATGTGTGGAAGAGATAAGTTTCCCATAAGAAAGAAAAACAAAATCACAAAAAGACACACTCTGCTCAACCTCATATCTCAACTTCAATGAACAGAGCTGCATTTAGTGATAGAGGAGAAGTCTGTAATTCTGCCAATTAAAAATGGCTGTATACCCAGCACAGAGTCGGGCTGCTGGTGTATTTATTGTGACTCGAGTGTTAAAAAATTCACAGCCCCGCTGTATCTCCACATCAAGGACACGATCCAACCGCACGTTAATCCTCCAGTGAATTATATAGAGAATGAAAATGATGAGGTGCGCTTGCAAATGCCTGCACTAAATATTTACAAAAGCCTCATAACTGATGGGGAATGAGGCTTTCTGAGTGCGACTCTGGAGGTAACACAAAGGGAGAGGAGTGACCTTGCAAAGGAGAAGGGGCTGAGTGAGGGAAGGCGGCGATTATTATGGTGCTGAGGAGCAGTGAAGGCTAAGACAGAGAGACATTAGAGGGGGGGCGTGGGTGGTGGGGGTGTTCATCACTCTGCAGTTAAGGCTGTGAAGAAATGGGAAGGAAAAAAAGATGGAAAAAGAGGCGACGGGCATGGCTGGCACATCACACGTCTGCTTCAGTCTCCCTGGATGAGATGTGAAGTTACAGCACGAACATTCACTTCCCCCGCCAAAATTTACCTACTATCCACATATTAGACACTTCAAATCACGTGGCTTTGAGTGAAACGTTTGGTTTTACAGCAGTGGAGTGAGCCAATGTGTCTGGTGTGTTTTGGGAGGTTAGAGGGGGGAAAACATTTTTAGGGCTGTCTGCATCGGGGGACTGCATCAAGTGAGGCGAACGTGACAAGTGTAGCGCTGTCTCTGGGTCTGGGCTGGGGCTGTCAAAGATACGGACAAGCACACTTGTTCTTTTATGAGCGGATGTAGCGGATGCCCACTGGGGAGGAAACATCCGAGGCGAAGAAGAGAGGGAGAGGGACGAGAGAAGAAAGGGGATCTGCTGAAAATGTGTGTTTATCGTATTCAAACCGGCAGATAAAGATGAAACTGAGCTTTTGAAACGTCACAAAAATAGTACGGCGGCTTTTATTTATGAGTGCTTCTGTGAGAGGATACAGGTTTTACCTCCCCACGGCCCCAGATTAAACACGCTAGAAACAAGAAGTCATTTAAGTAGATTCCATTCCACAACATGAAGTAGTGTACAAGATCTCACAGCAACACGTCTCAAGAAATACAGAAACAAAAGAGGAATACGTTCATTGGCATCTGTCAGTTTGGAAAAGTCATAACTTGGCACACAATGTCTGTGCTCAACAAATTTTGTAAAACCTCTGAAATTTTGCAACTATGCAAATAGTACTACATGGGAAAAAATCTTAATGATTCACACCACAAAGAGAATGATGAAAACAATACCACCACAACTGCCATGTTTAGAAGCATGTGTTGTAAAAGATTAAAAATTTGTCTATGCTGAAATTCCCAGTGTTCTGCTGAGTCAGAACCAGGGATGTTACTTCTACACGCCGTCCATGAAAGGATCAACTAACCGTCTCTGCGTTTTAGTGCCCCCAAGTGGTGAGATAATCACTAGACGAATGAATCTGGCAGTAAGTGATAAAATACGTTTCACAGCAGACTTTCAAATTCACAGGAAGTTGAGTTTACCCAGCTGAAGAAGACAAATTTTAAAACTGTCATAAGGAAGTCTATGTAAATCATAAAATACATTATATTAAGGAATTAAGAATGAAAAAAAACAACTTAATTTTAAAACACTACTGTTGATGTAGAATGACTTAGACAATGTATGAGGTCCACTGACTTCTTGGGGTATTTCACCCAGTGGGAAGAGGATTTATGGGTCCCTCTATTCTCTCTTAGAGCCCATCACTGGAAGCAGGGGTCAAAAGTTCACCGCTGTCACCCTCAAACTGATGCTTTTCCCAACATTCCTGGGTTGAGTCGAGGAATCTGCCTGTGCAACCCTGATTGAGGACTCATCAGCCATTCTCCACACGCGCCGTGTTCCTCTCTGCCACCGGAGCCTTACATTAGGATAGAATGAGGATAGTAAAAAATGTCTTTTTTTGTATTATTTCTCTCCTTTTTACTCCGTCTTGGTTTTATTTTTTTCTCTCTTTTTCCAGCATATGTACTCCTCATACTTCAAACCTTTATTATGTTGGGGCTGGAGCTTTAAATCCTGCTCTTCCTCTCTTTGGCTTTGAATTAATGTACACCACACTGCAACTGTCAAAGACAGGAAATGTATCCCCCCTTTCTTTTACTTTTTTTTTTATTATGTCTGAAGCATGCCGCTCTTGATTTCTGTGAAACTACCAAGCGGTTGGAACATGGGATTTAGCTCCTTGATGTGTTTTGATTTCTAGACATGGCTCAGAGTTGCGGCGTCATGGGGGACATCTTTTATATTTTATACGGAAGCTTTGGGGTAACGAACTGCGAAAACATCATTTATGTGTGTGTGTGTGTGTGTATGTGTAGTTTGGAGGCTCGATGAGGGGTCATTGGAGGCTCAAAGAGAATCGGCAAGCACTTCTTTGAGAACACGAACATGCTTGACATGTTTTCACCAAATGTGTTTTCAATGAAGCAAACAAGATTTTTTCAAATCTATTTCCATCGGCTTTCGTGAAAATTTACAGCATGTTTTACAACTATTCAAAATATGTAAGAAATAAATGGTTATCGTCTAGATTTGATGATTTAAGACACTAGAGCTCACAAGCAGGAGAACTATAGGAAAACGTCCCTATCTGATAATTCTGGTGTGAGGACGATTAAGTTGGTTTTATGCCTCGTGAAACCATTTCCACCAGATTTCCATACTAAAGACTCAAATGTGTTTTATTGGGGTTTTATGTGAGACAAATTTGCAATTAATCAATTAATCACATGATAAATTGAACTGACTTTGACCATTTCCATTATGATTAATATTTTTGGAAGGGAAATTTGGTTTACAGACATTATAATCTACTTTATTTACGGGTTTGGTTGTGCGTGCTTTTGATTTATTTTGGTTAATGGGGTTTATTCTGGATATTTGTCTATTGCACACTGCAAAATTTAAATTTATTAAGTTTTTGAGAAGAAATGCTTGCATGATTACACCAATATCAATATATTATTTGAAAATGGTCCCAAAGCAAAGATATTATCGTTTACTGCGATAATTTACGGGAGAATTTATCGTCCCACAAAATGTATCATTGTGGCAGATCTACAGACAAACACAAAGTAGTGAATAATTATGAAGTGACAGGAGATCCATTTGAAGTCAATGCTATGATGGTTGTAAACATCATGATGCTGCCACCACCATGCTTTACCGCAGGACGATGCGTTGCTGGCAAAGGATTCTGCATGAAATCCAGAAAGTCCAGATTTGGTTTCATCTGACTAGAAAACTCTCGTTCACCGGAAGAACATTTACATTTAGACATGCGACTACAAGATTCTGTAGCTCCTAACCGTTAAGCCTGTGAGATGTGTTGGTCCAAGACATTTCCCTCAAATTGATCCCCCAACTGCCGCACCACGTCCTCACGGATTCAATCCTAAAAAGTCATAAACTATTAAAAATCCCCACATCTTAGCCGCTGCATCGCAAAGCCTCTTGGAAAAGAAACATGTGCATTAGTTCTGCAGTCTGCAGAATTTCTGCATCTTTATCTCTGCGGACTTCGTTTTCAGAAGACGAAGAGGAGGGGGAAAAAAAACTGGTAATCCAGAGATTCATGAAGGAGAGCCTGTGTTTGATGCTGAAGGCTCGCAAACATCATATATACACCATGAATCACCATCATTAAACATTCATGACAGAGGTTCAGGCTCTCAAAGAAGATGTTATTTGTGGCAAATATTTAAAACAAAAGTAAGCATACCATGTGGCAGGATTTTCATTTAATTTGAGCTTAGTGTCTGTTAGGAAGAGTTGTAATTAACTTCATGAAATGATCTACAAAAATCAGACAGCTTAAAAATATGGTAATGTTAGTAATTCAGAGCAAATATTGATTGCCTTCCACTGTATTCGATTAAAACCGGCAAGAAGGAGATGAAACTAAAATACAGATTAAACGGCTGAGTTCATCTACTACATTTATTTAATGCAGTTCAAAGATTTGATCCAGGATTTCAGATGTGAGTGTTGAGAAGACAAGAGTCTTATGGATGTACGCAGTAAAACATGTCCATCCCCCTGCTGGTACGTTAGTATATGAAAATGTTTCCTCGCCAGCCTTTGAACAACTGCTACTCAAATATCCCAACAATGACCTGGTAAAACCAAAGATGTGATGATCTTTGATTTCGCTGCAAAGATTCACTCCTCAGCATGCAGGATGCTTGAAACTAACAGTGAAATTCAAGGTTGGTCTATTCAGTGATTACTTGTGCTAATAATTATCTGACCACTAGGGGGCACCTACAGGTCATTAACTGAGAAAATGAAAAGTTAATATCCTGATCCAGCAACACACTGATTTCCACACACTTGATGCCAATACACACACACTATTCACAACAGGAAGGCATCAGAAGTGTCTGGGTTTCGAATACATGACAAGACTTTACGTTCCACAAAATCCCTTTTATATCGTCACATTTAAACGAACGTTGCATATTTTTCAACACACTAGTATACAGGGACAGATAGCAAACACTGCAGCCAGTAGCAGATTTACCACTATTCCCAAATTAACAATGGCCTCCATTCAATGGTACTCAAGTATCAGTCTGAAAGATTGGCATTAAGAAAATCAGTTTTGATAGTGTCACAACTATCCATTAGTTAGGAATGTAATAATGTCTATGGAAAGAAAAATTGTTCAAATCTTCAGAAGATGGACAATAAAATTAATTCATCCATTAGAATGCAACCATTTTTGATTATTTGATCCCACAATTCACTGAAACACTTTCTCACAAAGACTACCACAAAGCTTTAGATGGACCAATAACTCATCTTTGCAGATGTACGGCTACACCACTAAGCTCAAGAAGTCATATTTACAGGTTTTTTGACAATAAAACGGACATCGGGAGAGCGAAAACTTTAAAGTTATGGAATCAACAAATCTAGCAGAAACAAAGCATAAAAGCTGCAGAAACACTAGACCAGAAAACAACCAAAGGGGATCGTTTTCAACTCGTTCAGATGCTCGATCCTGGCCCAGATCTGTAACCCCGGTTGAATGAGAATAACGGCCCTCCCTGGAGGCGCGGAGCGAGCCTCAGTGAAGCGCATACCTGAAGAGAAAAAAGGCACACGTAAAAATGTTGTAATCTCAACACTTTTTGCTGTGAGCTGTGTATGAGGGACTGCAGTCTTTAGAGCCTGCAGGCAAAAAGAAAACACAATGTGCACTTACAGTCAATTCAGAGGAGCAAACTGGAAAGAAAAAGGCCACTCTGGCATTGAGAAGCACTCATCGGCCACAAGCTCAGGGTTGGCGCGTCTCCATCCGAGAGCTACAAAGCGATGTTCAAAGACTGCTGGTAAAGTCGGAGTATGAATTAAATATTCCGCTTAGTTATTCTCTCAGTTTCAGCTGCTCTGCAGGCGATGTGTTTACACATACTTTTTTTTTTTTTAAGTACACATGAAAGCGTGGCTTGGCTTGAGCTCGTCTCTTGTAATTTTAAACGATAACCTGTGTAGATCGGGTGAAAGGAAGTATCTGAAACCTGGCTTGGTTGGAAAAAAAAATCTTTATAGGTTCCCAAATATTCAAAAATTGTTCCAGCTATAAAATTTAGCTGGGAGCCTCATTAAATGCAGAAGTGGTGCAGTGAACATTTAGAGAGGAACTGTTTAGATGAACATCTCCACTGAGGATTTGCTCAAAACTCTGAGATTCACTCAGATCAGCCGAGAGCTTCGCGGCGGATAGAGACGGCAGGCCGGAGCTGTCGCTTCTTTCTGAGTATTTAATCACCTCTAAATAAACCACACAGCAGCTGTCGGTAAAATTACAGCAAGCATGCTTCGGTGTGCCCGTGCACGAATCTATCAAGTCGAACGGCTCGGCAATTAGGCAAAAAAATCAGAGGCAGCAGCAAGGTTTAAATGTTTGTCAGGTATTAATTAATTGCTGATGGAAACATGGGGAGGACGGGGTCAGTCCATTTGCTGAGGAATATGGAAACAGGTCCATGTGTTTGTCATATAAAGCGTGTGTTTTTGATTGGTGTGATTACTGTTTGGGAAATGTTGGAGGAAAAAAAATAATAAAAATAAATAAATAAATTCTTTTGGGTCAATTAGTAGGAATGCTGCTGCATGTGACAGGAATCTGACTGGTGGTTTTCTGGTTTTTGCCAGATGCTGCTTTAGAACTGATGTTTACTCTGTCAATGTAATAAAAAAAGATAATAAAAAAACATGATGAAATAGTTTGCAAATGTTTTATGCCGTGAGAAATTTTAATTATACATTACCTTTATCCCGTAAACTGCTATATTTTTAACTCGTTTCATGTTGTAACAAAGTTTAAGTCGAAATTTTTTTGACATTGAAGCACCAGAGACAGGTCAGATTTGAATCAGTTTACTCACAGACTGCATCCATTAACGTCCATTCTCCCTCTGTTGGGCAACTTGCCCTCGACTCTAAGCTAGATATTATTCAGAGGCTCGTGGAGCCACAGGGGTGTTGCTTTGCTAATTGTGGGCTTAAGGCAACCTTTAAAAACTGCCTGGTCTGGCTGGTACTCCAGCCCTCCACAAACCTTCCCCTGTTAAATAAAGATAAAATGTGTTAACTGGAAATTTTACAAGTGTCTAAAAGTACAAAGAGCTTTTAAAATGCTGCTGTAGGAGAGCAGTTCACCGACCTCTCTTTTTAATCGAAAGTGGACCCATATGAGTTTGTGGTTCAGTAATCACATAATCATGCAAAATCACCCTGTGGAGATTTTCGTAAAGCATTTCTAAAATATTCCAAGAAAATTGCACCTT
Source organism: Poecilia formosa (assembly GCF_000485575.1). NCBI lineage: Eukaryota > Metazoa > Chordata > Actinopteri > Cyprinodontiformes > Poeciliidae > Poecilia > Poecilia formosa. The sequence goes on from NW_006800149.1 coordinate 296,085, forward strand.
GGGAAGCTGCAGTATCTAGAAATGATGCTACTTGACACGCTATTGGCTGATGTCAGCAAAGCAGCCTATCTCATTGGCTGAACCTCCAAGACAGAAGCTGAGAGAGAACAGGCGTTAGTTTGAGTTTCCACTGAGTGTATTAATGCATATTAAGGTAGGTTTTCACATACCTATTAAGATAGGAAGTTATCAGAGGCTTTAGAGGAGGTCTCAAATATTTATGGATTTCATTATCAATCTATCAACTTTATTTCTATACCACATTTCAAAAACCGCTACGGTACTGAAAGTGCTTTACATTAAAAAAGAATTATGTAAGAACAACAACAAAAGAAGACATATGAAACATGGTTAAGCTAATATTTACCATATGTTAAGGGTAGAGTAGCAAAATAAACAATCTTTAAAGTAATGTATAAGAGTTATCGTGACTAACGATTAATGATATTTCCAAAGAAGAAATATCATGAGTTATTTATTTAATACGTCTAATGTGAAAATAACCAAGGTTTCAAATAACTTATTAAAAAGATAACACCAATAAGTACTAACAACTATTTCATAGAACGGTGAAATAAACAGCAGCCTATCCTGTTTGCAGTCACAAAGGGGACCCATACGAGTGATATTTGCTGTCTGGTGCAAACATGCAGCCAGATGCGAAATGCATTGCAAACATATGAATGTTGCAAACTTCAACACATACAAACACATGCATAAAAAAAAAACAAACAAAAAAAACACTGCAGCCATAGGAATGTGAAGCAAAAGAAAAAATGCTGCAAGCAGCAAAAACAACATGTTATGTATTTTATCTGAAACAGGCCAGAAATGACCACAGGAATATTCAACTCTGCCTCATTATGCGATTTTGTATTAACAGATGTAATAATAATAATAATAGTGAATTTTCATCTTTGAAAATTTCTCAGGCAGTAAAACATGTAACACTGAGTTCCAGGACATCATCTGGTTCATTTGTGTTACAGTAATGACATATAAATATATAACCAGTGCTAAACTTCAGCTTTTTATCTTAGCAACCTCTCTGTGGTTTATATTATCGACCATCAGCTCGATATGACCTTCGCTTTTTCTAACATTTTTACATACTGTGTTAATGAATGCCAATGGAGCCACTCTTTATGAATCATTTACAGCAAATTTATACCTATTCCAACTTTAATGCTGTCAAATTCTCAGTTCATTGAAAAGCATGTAATCCCCATAAAATAAAGGAAATGGCCTAATCCTCAATTTTGCATGAAGGAAGACAGAGAACCTTCCACTAATCATTCCTCTTCCACGTTCGTCATCTAGCAGCAAACAGGGATTTAATTTGATTCCAATCAACCATAAACACAATCACGAACCAGCGGTGTTTGTTGAATAATGGCACAAAACGTTCATCCATAATTAGCTTGAATCATGATAAATAAGCCATACATTACTCATGACTGCTGCAGGGAAGAGTCCGCAGCCACATTTGTTAGGCAGGGAAAGAGGGAATCTTGGCTTACCTAGAGGAGAGAAGACAAGAAAGAAAAGACTGATCATAGTGTCAGGGTTGTAGAATCCATAATTAATACCCCTCAAGGGTGAGTCCTGCAGACGGTGTTGCAGCATGAGGTGTAAATACAGGGTGGATATTAAATTTGTTTGTCAACCTAGGGCTGTTTCAACTCAGATTTGTCAAACACAAATATTCCGGACTCTTTCGTTTTGCATGTTTTGATCGCTAAAGACGAGCTAAAAGCTGAAGATGAGGTTGCGATGCGATGTGAGGACAAGAAGCATTTCTTTTGACAGTTCCTCCCCTCTCAGGATGCTGATTTGTTCCAGTAAAAGCAGTTTTCTCTCAAGAAACTTTGAGCTTTCAGTCCAGGAATACATCAGAGAGCGGGGTTCAGATCGACAGATCATCATCCCAGCTACGCTCAGACATATAGTAAACAGATTTCAAACTCACAGACATAAACACACTGGCAACCCCTTAAAGGGCCGTGTCTTCTTCGGCTGAAAAATAAGTATATTTCGAAAATCGGAAGATGTTTATCACAATGGGTGGAAAGCTTTAAGAAGCTGAAGGGAAAGTCAGAGCTGGATAAATGGAGGAACAAGGCCAGGGGGGCCTCGGGGTTCCTGCCTCGCTCCCATCGATTTCTCATTAGGAAATTCAAACCTCGGTTTCATCAGACGGGGTCGGAGAGCAGCGGCTAACAAAGGCGTGACTCTGGTTTCTCGTTTCCTACCAGAGGGAGAGTTTCCGCTTTCCTTGTGCCGGAGATTACGAGATCCCTGATTCGGTCATGAGAGCTGCCTTCTTAGATCCTTTTGTTCTTTCTGTAAACTTACAACCAGAACGGGCACCAGGGCAATTAACCAGGCTTTCCTGGAGGATTCCTTTCTGAAGAGATCGTTGCATCATTCGCTGAGGCTATTGGGTATTTGTCCTGCATCTAAAGACTGAGATCTCCGACACAACAGGCTTCACATTTACCAAATTTTGCCCATTGGAAGTTGACAAAATACTAATCAGATGATAACTTCCATTGCCCAGTGAGGCACAAAAACCCATGGTCCGTTAGCTGCAGATCAGGTATGACATAACATTGATTTGAGGAAATATTCTGATGTCTCATTGGATAACATTCAGTACTCTGCAGGAAATAAGGAGGAACAACTCTAGAGCTCGCACTTTATGGGAATAAAGATTGGTTTTATCTGCCGAATATCACATGAAGGGCAGAAAAAGTGTCTGCGGGCATGTTAAAGGGAATATTGTATTTTATTGCTGCTGGAACGAGAAAAGAGAGAGTCGTTGCTTGTGATGTATCAAACTGGAGATCAGGCGGATTGCTGCCGGATAGGGATTCATATCTGTAACATCAATGTGCTGGACCACAATGAAAGACAGCGAGAGGAAACAAGAGAGAGGGAGAAGTTTGCCGTTTCTCAGCAAGACGAGCGAGAAAAGATATATGGAAATGTAAAAAGGCCCAGCTGTCGAACGCGCAATCTCTCAACATTTCATCACTAGCCCTGAAGATGTTACACACTCACACGTATTACTGAGTTTGTTGCTTCTAATTAACTCAGTTTTACTAACAAAATAACTGCAGAGGCACGAACATCCACATCTGGGAGCAGTGCATCAACCTGAGACAGACGGTGTGAGAGTTACAGCGGAGAGCAGCGGCAAACGGGCGACCGAGCAGCTGCCAAATGCCACTGCAGGATGGATGGGGAAAACATGTGGCAGCAAAACGGCGACAAAACAGAACCCTGGAATATGCACTGGCTGTCCAGACAGAAATATCGAGCTGAAATGTGGTTTCGGGCTTCCTGGTCAACCAATCTGTCAATGTTTTTTCTAATTAGTGGATGCCAATCCTGCAGTATCTCAAATATGTTCTGCTGGATTGAGATCTGGGGAAGGTGAAGGCCACTGTAGCACAGTAAGCTCATTGTTATGTTCAGGAAACCAGGATCCAGAGTATTTAGCAACCTCTGAATGATATCTGAATGGGAGCTTTCTATAGACATTAAATTATTTCTTTAAAGGCTTTTACTGGAGATCAGCTGGTACAGATTGACTGTTTTGGGGTTTATTGGTATCATCATTATGGTTCACACCAAACAAGTTAAGTGCATCAAAAATGCGTCCAACGCCTCAAGTTTGACGCATGTGCACTTTGAATGCAGACTCTGGACATTTTGCTCTACATCAAGAGTTTTGCGTGTCTGGCTTACATTCAAAGTCTATGTGGAGGAACATTGAGTCCAAAGCATCAGCTCCAGTCGTCGTTTTCCGTTGGATGCTTTGGATACTCTTGACGCGTCAAACGCTCAAAACGGTTCAAATCATGAGATGCATCGCAACGGGTCCTCGATGTGCCTCAAAATAGGCTTTGAATGTAAACCAAACACGCATCACGCTCAAAACGCATTGGGTGTGAACACACCGTTAGTACAATCTAAAGGATAACATTTAACCCTTGTGTTTACAAATGGGGTCCAACTGACCCCACACCTGTATCACTTGTATCATTTGCCTCAGTCCTCGCATGCACAAGGATTAAACCCACACTTCCAACATGAACCATACCAGCATTCACGTCAACTGAACCCAGATTGAGGTTTACAGGCGGACCAGAGTTCGATTCTGCATTCACACCTCACCACATGAACCGGGCAAGAAAGTCAAACGGACTAGAGGACTGAACAGGACTAGGAAGGCAGCCTTAGAATAACAGGTAGCAACAGCATTCTACCTTTCTATTAAAAAAAAAATATGTGTAAAGAATGTGCATTTCTGTTATCTCTCACCAGGAATATGACACATTTTTTAATCTTCTTGTGCTCTTTCAGGGATAAATGGGTCAAACATGGCAAATCCCTTCCACTCTGTACTACTGGAAACAGGAAATACCCTTTGAATCAGTTGTATTTTCATCACTGGAGTGGAACATATCAATTCTGTCTTTAAGAATCTTCTAAAATCAAGAGAAATCTGATCAGTGGAGGGAAGCAGCAGAGCAGTGCATCCTGTTAACAAAACAGCAAACATACTTCTGGTTTTTGCCAAGACGCAAGCTGACCTAGCCACTCCGGACGTGAGTAGGCACCAAGGAAGCGGATGAAAGGAAGAGTGAGAAGCAGGATGTGTCAACCCTCATCAACGGGCAGGGCCCTTAAGGAAACAGGATTATCTGGAAAAGCACAGAAAGCACTAATAACTGCCCTCATGAAGACTAGCACCTTTATAAGTGCGCAGTAGAGTATTGATCTATTTCTACTTCATTGAAGAGAATGACAAACCCTGCTGTCTATCTGAGGATGTGACAGTGGCAGCTTGTTTCTACAGAAAGTAGCTGAGGTAATCAGAAGATAAAACAGACCAGATGTCAATAGTTTATTAGTAATTCACTTATCTACAAAACAAAGAAAGGTCAGGAAAGTCAGTCCCAGTTTGTACAGTGTAGTAAACCTAATATGTTTACTTGGAGTTTTAAGAGAAACGGGAGCACTTTCTATAGACATTAAATTATTTCCTTAAAGGCTATTACCGGAGAGAGACAGCTGACCACAGAACTGTCCTTCATAAGAAAACCAATAACAGACAGCAATATAAAGAAAGAGACACAGCTAAACAATGAGCCATGGTTCACTATTCATGTCAGTAATGGCTCAATGTTAGAAGATGATTATAAAAATATATGTCTGAAGTACTTTCCGAAGAAAATAAAACTGTCTGAGAACAAAAAAAGAATTTAAAAACAGCTTCATCAATGCTTTAGTCTGAGAAATGGATACAGCTAACGAAGAAGAACTAAACCAGGAGATGAAATCATTTCTGCCAGCAAAACAGAAAATTAAAGGGGCAACATTTTATTTGAAGGAGTGTGCCATGTTTAAGACATCATACTGTTATAAACATGGCATAACACCTGTCATGAACATGAAGGAGTCTTCATGAATATTTACAAATATTATCATGAAATGTCATTTGGTAAATAATGACATTTTTAATGCAAAGTTGTACTAAAACTTGCATTTAAAGTCCATTGAAAGAGTCAACTTTGCATTAATGTGTCATTATTTACTGAATGACACTTCATGACAGTAGTTGTAAACATTCATGAAGACTCATAACAGCTGTTGTGTCATGTTTTTCACAGTATTATGTCAGTCTTATGCACACCCATTCAAATAAAGTGTTACCATTAAAAGTTAAGCACAAAAGCACTGAGCAAGAAATAGAAATAAGGAAATAAAAGAGCAAAATTAATTCCAGCAAATAGTTCACTAATGCCTCAGTCCAGGAAAAACAGCTAAACACAGAATCTCCAACAAAGAAGTACTTTCTAAAAGCAACACTCTTTTTATGTCTTAGTTTAGGAACAAGAAACAGCTAAACACACGTGTACAGGTTTTATGAGGGAAGACAAATTAAGGAGACAATGATACAACATCAAGAAGAGTCGGCAAAACAAATGGCAGTAATGCCCCCTCAGTTGCTTTAGTCAAGAAAAGGACCATAGAAGGACTGGACTAGGGGTACTTTCTCTGGAATAAAGAAAAATAAAGCAATTTGGCTTATTCTCACTTCCAGAGCCCAGAAAGTGTCCAGCAGCCTCCAGCCCTACAACGCTCCCAAACAGTCTGCTGCTGGGTGTCTGTGTGAGGGATAAGCGGCGCCGCCGTCCCGCAGCACACAAACGCCCTCCAAGCATAATTGCTATGGATCTCCCCGCTGCATAAACGGCGTTATCACAGTTTGTCTAATTGTGAAAGCTGTGATCAGCATAAAGAAAACCCGGCGAGGATGTCTGAGTCAAGCGGCGCTGGAAAAGAGACGCTTCCTTCCGCCTTCTCACCGTCACCTTCCTCCATTCATCATCATAAAAGCAATTAGCAGAAAGGTCAATGTGTGTAAACAGTGAAAATGGGTTTGGATGAGGTTCCACATAGATCACAGCACTCTGCAGAGGTGCGAAGAAATATACTGGCTTGCTGGCATTGCTGTGCAAGTCCTTGCTCGACTTCTAGCTTAAGATGACTGAAGATAAACACGCACTGTAAATACTGTAAGACTTCAGTTTTGTTCCAACTCATGGTTAAGCCCCAGGCCAGACTTGAAATATCTGCCACAATCAGAAAAAAAAAACCTTAGAAGAAAGCTAAAAGTCTTGAGTGGTTCTTTACTTTCTATTTTGTTTCCATCAACTTAGACTTTGGTGTAGTCCTTTGGTCTTAACCTACAGCTTTGGAGGCTTTCTGAAAGAGTTTTTCTTTACAGTTTGGCTGCTTTCTCGCTCATTTTTAGTCTGGAATCTGAATTTTGTAGACTAAACCAACATCGAATCTCTCTGAGACGTGAATTTGCACCCGATCCCAATGGACACCTAACAAACAACACACATTTTCTCTGTTTTTAAGACAATCCATACAAAAAAAACAGTTTGGAAGACTATAATATTATTGTAGCTGCAGTTATTATGAACTAATTATGAATATGATTCAGTTCTTTAATTGATTTCCAATTTGGTGGGGCTTTTTGCAGCTCAGAACTTTTTATTTCCTGATTCCCATCCAGCCATTTAAAAGTTGAACGTTCCCAAAAGACACACACAGTTCAGGGTCATCGTCATGTCACATTGTTCCATTTCTGCTTCAGTCCACACCTTCACATGTTGGATCATGTGAAGGTGAGCTGGTCCAGTCAAGACATCCCACCCACCTCTACGCTGTATGATTGGTAAGAGGACCAAGCATTTCCTCTGTTCTCAAATGATTCTGTTCAGAACCGTGTTGTTTTACCATAACTGACAGAACCATAAATCCGGCCTTCAGTTTGTGATCTTAAGGTAAAGATTACAACAGCAAGTCCACCTCTTCACAGCTAAAAAAGAACCAAACACAATGGAAAGGTCCAGTCAAAGTCTGGACCTGATTCCGATTGAGATGCCATGGCAGGACCTTAAACAGACCGCTCTAATCCCCCAGTGTATAAATTATACTTTACTCAAAGTTATTTTTGATATTAAAGTTAAACATTAAACAAGTGTCAGAGGAAAAAAGAAAAAGAACATAACATTTTAAGTAGGCAAATACTTTTTTACAGCTCTGTACATCGCAAGGCACAGAAGAAATCTGGACTGTTGGTAATAAATTGTCCTTTAACGTTTTCCTAGATTCAGAATCAATTTCACGCCTCATAGACGCCACCCAACACTCCACTGACACTGTGGTTTGCAACTGCCGAGATCATGAAGGAACGTCAGCATCGACGCGAACTCTCTGCACCACCCTCTTTTTTTTTTTAAGAGAATCTAATGAAACACAGACCAAACAATGCCAGCGCTGATACATCAGGTGAGAAAAAGTAATTGCCTAAGCTTCTACAGAGCCTGTTTTTAGTCTGATTGTGACCACAGCATTTTGCATTGTCGGTCGATACCCTTGGGGCCATTGCTTGCCGAGGCTTCAGTCGCAGAGACGACGGCGCGAGAGGCCAGGCAGTCCAGAAAACCCGCTGAGCAGATTTGAGAGGTGTAAAAACTGTCCGTGTTATATGGAAAGAAACCACAGCGGATAAGTGATCGCCCATCGTCTGCCTTGTAAATGAAAGGGGCTCCGGTGAAGGTGCCCTTCAGAGGCTGGCGTGTGTGCTCGGTGTGTGTTAACGCAGCAGGTGAGGCAGGCAAAGTGAAGGGAGGTTTGATGTCTCCCACACATAAACCGTGATTAACACAGTTGGGTTTCAAAGATCTGAGCACCGCCAAAGAAATAGGCGCTTAGCTCGGGCACGCGGTGAGCGTGCGCAAGGCCAACCAAAGACGAGAGATGACAGAGGGAGAGGAAACAGAAAGACGCTAAATTACTCCTCTACGGCGCTGCTACGTGTCTTTAAATATGCCACATTACAAATCATTACGCTCTATTCATTCTCCCTCCTCAGACAATAGCTCTCACTTCAAAACAATTAGAGTGCAATGACACAAACCCTTGATGAAAGTGGTGCCGTTAGTTAAAAAGGACTGAAAGTGATACAAATGATTTATGTAGAGACTTGGGAGAGCCTTGCTTCCCAACAAAAGCCAATTGACCCCCACTAGCACCAACACCCAAACCCCCATCCCCACACAACCCACACTTGTGTGATTGAACCGTGGCATAATCTGTCATTCAGTGTCAGGGCACTGCCACAATTTCATTACAATAGGAACTAATGTGAGAAAAGCAATTATTTCACTCCCATAATGCACTACTTCAGCACAACGGTGACCTTTTCCGTCTGTGATTGTTCATTTTCAAAAACTGTTCGCGGTGCTGAATATACATGAATATCAAGGCTCTGAGGACGGAATATTTAATTTCACCTCTTGCCTGTTTTTTTCCCCCTGGTTTCATGCGGGTGGAGGGTAATGGAACCACTGCTCAAATCATCTGCAATCTGTGGGCGGATTGAACGCCAGTCAATCAGTTACCAGGTTCGACATGTGGTTTATTAGTTAGCTTAATTGGCTTCCTCGTCCGGTTTCACATTGAGAAGCAAAGCAACAGATTAAATGTCAAAAATATCTAGGTTTTTTTTATTATGCTTCAAAGTTGTAGCTGTTAGAGGGCAGCCGTCACATGGCATGGCAACAGAACTCTACATGGAGGTTAGTAAGTTTGGGAATTTAAAGAAACACAATGGTAGCTTTGGTTACAGTATAAATGCATTCTACCCCCTTTTAATTTCACACCTTGATGTGGTAAAACTGATTGCTCACAGAAACCAACTAATTATTTTTAATCAGGCATTTCTCTGAAGGCCTCACAGATTTTATGGAGATCGTCACTGAACAAGCCGGATCATGGAAACCATGTTGTGGACGCTCTGATCCAGCATTGTCCAATGACATGTGGCTCACATCACATCTACTGGGAAATTGCCCTTAAAAGTTCAAGAAGAAAGTGAAGCGACAAAGTGTTCTCTCTCACATTCCTGCTGGTTTGAAAGCACCAAAAAGACCATTTGTACCGAAAAAATGTAAAGCCTCTTATAAAACACCCATCTGTTAACAATCAAAATGACATTCAGCCAAGAAGTGCTCCTGCGAAGTTGTTCGCAAGGGCAATCAAACACTTGCGTTGAACTTTTAATCAGACGCTTAAATGCTTGAGGACCTGGTAGCTACGCGGTGCAGATCTGCCTCTGCTTGCTACCGTCTTCCCTCTCTGTTTGTGTTGCCCCTCGCTGAGCGACGTCCCTTCCCTCGCACTCTTCGCCGTTTGATTCCTTGGATCTTGTCAACCGAAGGCCCCCGGTTTGTCCGAGAAGACTCCGAGGCCATTAAATATTCACCCGCTCTCATCAATTGCTCCCCCTGTTCTTTTTGGAGGAAGCAGGGTAGAGGGAGAAAAAAAATGACACTGAATTATTTAGGGCCCAATCAGGGCTATTTCTGGCAACCGCCTTGACTTAGATGAGCTGGCACAGCGGGCTTCACTGTTTGTGTGTTTTGATGTGGTGGCTCCATTAACTCCATGTCCATCCTCAGCTGTCATAATTACAGGCATTATACCATTATGTAGGGGTCATCGAATGCCTACTTTTCTCCTCACAGCAATTGGCCCAACATTGCTGCAAAGCTCAAAGACCTCAACAGATCAACTAAATCGCTATATTATGTTCTGCAAGACGATTTTTCTTTGCTTGTGTCAGATAAGGAGCAAAAAGTTCCTCTAGTAAAAAAAAAAAAGCCCAGATTAAAGCTGTTTTATATGTCTTCCATAGTGGTTACCCACTTTTAGACCAACTATCAGAGCAGGGTAAAGTTAAGTTTAAAGTTTTGGACACAGACTTTCTCACACAAGGCATTCAAATGAAAAAAAGACACCTCAAACAAGAACGAACGTCTTTCATTCTTGAAAAGATAATTTAAACAGACAGATTGCAGATGATTTCCTTTTTAAGGTTACAGCAGCGCTTCTGAGATGAAGGGGGAACAATGATGAGCAGAAATCAAAAAGGAGGAAAAGGGTAATCGTCTTAGCAACGCTTGGCTGAACCAATGAAGCTTTTCCTCTTTTTTTTTTTTTTTTCGCCTGCAGAGGGTCAAACAGGTCACACTCCCTCGGTCCAAAGATAGCAACATCTGAGGCTAAATCACCCAATGGAAACGTCACTTACAGATAAGGACTATGAGCTGCTCATTATTCGGGAGGGGAAAAGGAACGGGCAGCAAAGTGTGAAATTTCAATGTTAGTACAAGAGCAGTTCGGACACTGAGCGGCCGGCTCCAATGTACTTACAAATAAGATTCCTCTGTCGGAGCCAGAGTCAAACTGAATTAATGGATCTCACACGACGAGAGAAAAGCTTCAATGAATACTGATCGCAGAGACTGCAAGGTGCTGGTATGTCATCCCATCCACCAAGCAGCCAACTGTCTGTTTGCCCACCACTGCTGAGTTTTATATTGAGCAGAAACAGTAACATCTAGACATGGTTTATTTAAAGCATTAAATTGTTTAAAACAAACAAAAATAAAATTTAAAAAATCTACGACTTTTGTTCTTATTTTGTAGTATGAGATGCCGATTTTTTATTCAGCAATGTTGCCACCTACTGGCAAAACATGGGTATTTTAGATTTTTTTTTTTAGGGTTTGTTAGCTTGCATTCGAATGTTAAAGAACTTTACTGTTTTATATTAAAAAGAAATTTTAACAATTTGAGAAAATCAGTCATGTATTCAATATATAGCAGAGAAAAAAAACAGTTGCTAAGCTCCCGTTAGCGCATTGTAGAAAAATACAGGAACATAAAGCATTACACATTCACTAAACTACAGAAAAAAGTGTTAGAAAGCAAAAAAATATTTTAAAGACGTTGTTCACTTAATATTTTCAACTCAATAAATATGTTGCGGTTCACTTAGCATTAGGACAAAGTTAGCTGCTAAAAAATGCTGCATTTGTTCATATGAGCTTATGATAATGCAAATCCTGTTTCCAGTAAAGTTGAGATAAAGGATATAAGTAGTTTGTTTCACAGCTGAAATCCAATCTAAACTCGTGATTCCGTTTCAAAACAAGGTACCTTTAGCAACACAGCGCAGCTAGCTGCTGGAGGAAGATGGAAGAGTTGTACATTAAAACTTCACTTAACCATTGTTTAAATGTCATGGGATTGTTTCCAAGCCAACAATAACACTTCCGACAATAATTTACATGTCAGTATTTTTTAAATTATCTAAATATCTAAAACAGTGGTTCTTAACCTGGGTTTGATCGAACCCCAGGGGTTCGATGAGTCGGTCTCAGGGGTTGGGCGGAGCCTCTGCCGTGGAGGTAAAGACACACTTTACCTTGCAGCTGCAGAGGATCACGTTACATTGCTTAGCCAATCAGTGCTGCGGAGGAGCACGCAACCCCCCCGCCCCCCCCTCAACAGTTTCCAGCTGCGCAGGCGATATTGTATTTATCAGAAGGGTTCAGTGAATGCGCATATGAAACTGGGAGGTTCGGTACCTCAAAAAAGGTTAAGAACTACTGATCTAAAACAATAACACAGTAAAATTGTGACAGCATCCTTATTTGTTCCAGTTACTTTCTTTGAACAATTGGAATAAATTTGTTCCCAAGACATTTGCATATTTTCTACAGGTTAATTAAAGACCTTTTCAAATTAGATTATATAATGATTTATACAGTTTTGAAAACATGCTTTACATAACTTTAACATAACTTGTCAGTTAAATTAATAAATTAAAAACAACTGCCTGAACCTAAAGTGAGTCAAACCAAATTATTAGCTGATATGATATGATGTTGTTATATCATATTTGTTTTTATTTGAGTGCTAGTCAATATAAATTCAATTTTCTTGAGCTTATTTCTAACATGCTTTCATTTAGAATCAAAACAATGCACAATAAGTGAGTAAATAAAAGACTGATAATAGAAATCTGCACCAATATTAACCCTGCGGATAATCTAAAAGTTACAAAACCAATTGAAATTAATTTGAAAAGTTTGATGATTTATCAATAGAATAGCAAAATGAAAGCAACGACTCTTTTGCTACGTTGCGTGAGCTCTGTAGGTCATGACAACAACATTAAATAGATACAAGCAACCATTAAACTTTCCAAGGACTTTTCGTTTTCAGCGGCCATTTGTAACTCGAGTATGAGATCTGTGGTGACACTCATAAGTGCTCCCCTTTTCTTTTTCTAAATGTCAAAATGAACCTCTTTACAACAAACGGACAACAGAAAACACAACATGTGTCAGTCCAACTTCAAGAGTCTCAACCTCTGCTGAATATGAGCGGATGCCTTTTTTTACTGCGTTTTCTCCCACCATTTAAATGATCGTATTTCAGTTGCGGCTGAGCGGTTTCACGCTAGATTTTCCATCATCTGGAAGCCATTAGAATTTTCATGTTGCTAGCTTGTAAATGTAATTTTATTTACCAGTCTCTTCATAAATAATCACTTAATGTTTTGAGGGAAGTGTCAGCGGCTGCGACGAAGCACATTCACACTCAGCTGATCATTTATACTTCCTCGTTCTGCTTTAAATGATATTCTGCCTGGAAGCTTATTAATTTAAAGTGATTAATTTAGTCCTTTGCAAAGAGTTTATTAACTTCAAGAGCTTACGTTGGAACAAAAGTCTATTTTAAAGGATGCTTAAGATATTTCTGACAACCGTAAAAAGGGGAACAGCCTCTTCAAACCATTTTCTTTGTGTTTTCAATGGACATCTCGACAGAAAAGCCTACAGCCTTGGAATGAAAATTGCCTCAAATTTAGGAAAAAGATAATAAAGTTAAACATTACAGGGATCATCAAGAACTTTAAGGTGAGAGGTTCATACGTTGCATTCGTATGTAAGGTGAGGTTAATATTATTGGACAAGGCACTTGTGATAAGAGGGGCAGCAAAAAAATCACTTTTGTAGAGGAAGAATCCAACATATGCAAGAAATACAAGGAAGAACAGCAGAAGACTCAAGAAAATGTTATTTTACATATAAAATATAAAATATAAAATATAAATATGGGGTCAGATTTATCAAGCTCTACCATGAATCAAGTTGGAGGCATTTTGTTCCATCCAAGGCATCGGGTCTTTTTCTAGTTCTGTTTAAGAGCACAGCTATGGCTAAGCAGTGGCTAACAAACAGAAATCCATAGACAATTTGTCTATGACTTACTGTTCTGATTGAACTCTACTCCTGACAACTAATTGTATTAATCACCTCTGAC
>NW_006800149.1:309873-336104 GCF_000485575.1 Poecilia formosa
TGACTTACTGTTCTGATTGAACTCTACTCCTGACAACTAATTGTATTAATCACCTCTGACGGAAAGTTCCCAGCATTTACATTCACGATACTGCAAAGAAATCTAGCAAAGAAAAAGTTAAGTAAAACTAAACATCAGGAACTCAAAGGTGAAGAAAGCTTCAGGAGATTCAAGACTGTCCCACAAACGTCAGGACCGCCTCTGAATCAGATGTGCACTACGAAGTCATGCTGTATCGTAGTCCATATCTCAGACTGTCCTGACAGTGCAGCGCTTGCTCAAAACTGGCAGAAAATGAGTGCTAGTCAATATAAACTTCTATAGCTAAGACTACCGGACAATAAATAGCTTTGTGACAAAAAGGACAGCAAAGAAACACAAAGAGTGAAGGAAATTTCTCAAAAGCTTCCAGACAAACAAATCTGTAGGCACAAACTCCTAAGTTCTATGCAAAATCTTTGGACCTGACAACGTCCTGACAAAGGTTCCTCACAGTTCAGCATCCTACTTATTGTACTGAGGCCATAAACTGTAGGTGTTACATAAAAGGGGGAACACCAATGCAGAGGCCAATGAGTGTCCCTCTGGGTGCTGAAGACCCTTGATGAGAACCAGAAAAGATTCATTACCCTTCCTTTTGGGTGCCAGCCCTCCCCTAACCCCTAGTAATGAAAACGACTTGCATCCCTAATTACCGACCTAAATCAGCGCTCAATACGCCTCACATTGATTTGATAGACTGCCTGAGTTACGAGCTGCTCCCAGCCGAGCGGAGCAAAAGACTGGCAGCCTCTCACAGGGTAAATAAACCTGAGGAATATGCACACAGTAAAAGCCCCATCATCGGCTCAGAAAAGGTCCGGTGGGAACCGCGCATCTGGCAGACGCCTACAGCTTCCGTCGTGTCCAAGTGTTAACGCTAATTGCCTAATCACTCAGCGTGAGTCCGCCTCATCAGTGGCATTCATCACTGCGGGAAATGATATTTATAAATACCACATTCGTTGATGAATACAGGTATTTATCAGGTGTCTCGCCTGGTTCTGGCTGATAGGAGGATTTCCTGTTGGACAGTGCTGACAGAGGACTCTCAGCAGGGTTCTGATTGCTTAATATTGGCCTAGAAAATCAAAGATGTTTGAGCTGTATTTTGTCATTGGAATCAGGCGTGACATCAAACGTTTCTGTGGATTTTTACATCTCACGCAAGTAGAATCTGCTGAGACGAAGCAGAGATGCTTAGATAACATAAGGGCTAACCCTAACACCAACCTTGAATGACGTTTTTTTTTTCCCCCACAGTTTTTGCAGGCCGTCAGGAAAAAGAAAAAGGGAAAATAGAGCCAGCATAGGCACCCCTCCTTCCTCCTTCAGCTTTTTTTGCCATGCTGGGTTGTGGAGGAGATGCAGCAGTGACAAGAGAAATGTTAACCGGCCTGTACCTTGAAATAACAATATCAGGCGCTGGCAGGCAGATAGCTGGTGACAAAGCCTCCCGCTCGACTGAGGCGACTGGAGGAGAGGGATAAAAAATGAGCCTGCGCATGTCCTCCCGGCACGACCCAGCGTGGCACTGCTTGTGCGCGACCAAAGACAAGAGCCGAAAAACAAACAGCACAAATATCAGCATGCCCCAATGACATTTCTCAGACAAAAGCACAAAATGCAAACACCTACGTGGCTGGGGGAAAAAAAAGCAAACACCACCCAACATGCGCGCCGTATTTTCGCCATTTGTCATCCGATCAGATGCGAAGCACGGAAAAGGGATTAAATTGTTTGCAGCCGCCGTGATGTGGTATCTTCCTTTGTATCACTGCTGATCTGCTCCTAATGACAGGTAAGTACTTGGGGAAGGCACGACCCCATCACTCGATCCCCGTCCTCGACTAAACGGCAGGAACTACCCAACACTGTCCAAACACGTGTTTCCAGAGACACAATCTCACGCGCCGGCGTTGCAGGTGGAGGCAATAGCAATTTGTAGATAAGATCTGTGCAAACCCAGGCCACAGTCTCCTCGACATGACTGATGTCTGCTTATTCCCCCCCCAGGGATGAATAGAGCGGTGGTGTGTTTCACTGGCCTCAACCACAAATAGTAAAATCATTGGATTACTTTACAGAGCAACAGTATGGTATCACTGTCAACTTCTATGGCCTGAATACAAATAAGGCAACAGAAGAACAATATATCGACCAACAGACGCTTTCAAGAGAAATTAATATAGAGTAAGAATACTCATGGGCCTGAATGCCACTTTCAATGACAATCAACATGGCATAAAAATGTCAAGTGACAGTAAGCAGAGAGGTCAAAGGAAAACGGAACGACTGGACGTCCATACTAATAAAAAACACACAACAGATCATTTAGGATGAGAAGGACAAGATAAAACTTAGTCTTTAAGTTGGGTTTATTGAAAGGAACACCCATCAAATCAATGATTTAAGACAAAGTTTCTTGGCTTCATATTGGGAAAGAGTTGTTTTTTATGCAATTGGGGTCAAAATGTAACTCCAAAGCCTGGGAGGAATTTCTGATGTCTCCAATATGACAATAGAGAGTTTCATATTGAATGTTACAGATAAGTAGAGGTGGACTTTAGCACAAGTCCACCTTTGAGACTTAAATCTGACTTAAAGTTATTTCAGATCATTACTTAAGTTCAATGTAGTAGAACCTCATCGCTGGGTTCAGTTCACATTTTACCCAGTAGAATCTAAATAGGAAACCTCGGGTTCACAGCTAGCTAGAAGTCCTCTCTGTTTTGTGTCACTTTTTAAACTTGCACTACCAAATGCTGAAAAGCACACTTGAGTCCACACATTAACATTCTACATGTGTTGAAATGGAAAACAGCGGCGTTTTGTTTGGTACATAAGTTTACTGAACTGACAGGGCTGTAACTGGATTGTCAGAATATCCCGCATTTGATCTGCTTTCAAAAGTCCAAACATCACGACAGATGCCCAGTACAATTTAATATATACCAATCAGTCATAACATTATGACCATCAACCTAAATCTGATCCCCATTTTGCTGCTCAAACAGCCACAAACTGTCAAGCGATGGACTCCACTCGACCCATGAAGGGCGCTGTGGTTTCTGGCATTCAGATGTTAGCAGCTGTAGGTTGTGAGGTGAGCTCTTTAGTGGTTGGACTTGTTTGTTCAACCCATTTTAGATGGATTCTCAACTGGACTGAGATCTGGGAAACTTGGATGCTAATGCAACGCCTCGCATCCATGGACTGGATGATGGTGCTGAATTCGTCCACATTTGGCAATACTGAACGTTTAACAAAAATACTGTTTTTCCCAAATGAAATTGTCTAATTTTGGTGAGCATTCTCAGTTTTCTGTTCTGCTGCTGCAGGCAGTCTACCTTAGGGCCTGACAAAGTGTGTTTCCAGAGATAGTATTCCATATATCATTGTTGTGACTTTTGATTATATCAGCTATCTACCCATCGTCCTCTGACCTCTCACTCTAACCTTGTACTTCTTATGGTGCCACAAATCTGGACAATGTCTTGTTTAAAAAAGTGATTTTGACTCAATGGCCAGTTTCAGTCATTGCTCTGACAGTGTCACAATTGTGTTCCCCACTTCTAGTTGACATCAATTCCCTCTGCATTACCGTGGATGATTTGAAACATTCCAACAACAGATGGGAGAACCTAGCTGTAAGACTGCCGTAGATGAATAAAATACAGTGGCTTTTGATAAAATAAAAAAGGTAAACAGCCTGAGGCGGTAGAAAATGTTGGCTCTGTAAATCATGTGGAAGGAGGAGGGGAGCACAGAAACTGCTCCATCAACAAACTCTATGATAAACATGGAATTTTATTTAGAGAGGGAAGATGGGGGACAGATAGCAAAAAACGACTTTCTCTCCCTTTGATAAAGGCTGTCGGTTGTTTCCCAAAGCGAGCTGAAACTATCTTGTGGTTGTGCTTTCACAAATCAATTTTTCTGCATATGTTTTATGCACAGAAGCTGCCATTTCAGGTTCATTTGTGCCCATGCAAGACAAATGACAGAGCGGAGCTCGAAAAGGGAGGCTCCTGACTGTCGGCCCCACTCACCGTCCTCCCACAAGCCTTCAGAACCAACAGCTGGACTGGAAATCATCCAGCAGCTCGGGCCGGCCCTCCGTGTTTGTTTCGGATGTGAAAGCAGGTGGCAGGACACAGTCCGGTTCCCTGCCAAACTTTCTATCTGCGATGCAGGGAAACAATGGACGAGCAGAGACAATGAAACAGCTCATCATGCCGCATGACATGTGTCTTTGTGGCGCTGACAAGGGAACAACCTCTTTTGTTTGTCAATGGCTGCCATGTTCAGGTGCTTCCCACCCCAGTCAGTCTCAACAGTTTAGGGATAGTGAGATGTTTGCCCCTCAGCTGCTTATGTCTCATAACTAATGCAAACTAGTTTTATTGTACATAAATGTCTAAAACACTCGTTGACATTTACGTTCAATGTGGGTCCACTATAACGTTTGATTTGAACAGATCAAAGTTGAGTCATCTAGACTTCTAGATGGAGACTGTTATATTAATGGGTTTCTTTCCTTTTGTTTATGTAATTGAATGGTGTCCAGTATGACCTTACACTCTCAGCCTTCACTTTATTCATTATTTTTGGCAGCGCTTAGATTCTGAAGGCATTTTGTGGCAAAGATTACTTGTCATTTCACCACTATCACCTGGGAATGCAATTTAGATGGTGGAAATAAAGAAAGTGTAAACTATTCTAGTGCCACCTCATCTACAATCTACAAATATGTAGACAATATTAGGGTTAGTGTAGAATAAATCTAAAACAAGCATAGGATCAGATTTGGATAAGAGATTACACTTTTCCTCTCAACACTGGAGGAGAAAAAACTGGCTGTATGTAGAGAAGTACACCATTCTTTCAAGTTCTAACCTCATTGATTGTGTTAAGTAACTGCAGTAGGGGCAGAAAATAATAACTAAACTTGGACTATTGCAGATAGTTTAGTGAAGTGGTCAGTAATATGGTTAGTTAATTTATTGGTTGGTTAGTATATTGGTGGTATATTGGCCGTATATTGGTGGTTGGTTGACAGGTCATTTGGTTTGTTAGTTGCTATGTTTCCTTGATCGGTTGGTTGGTATGATGATATAGAATTCAACACATGTGGCATGTATAAGCACAAATCTAAAAGAATGTCAATATTTCAATTCACAAAAACTCAATTACTGAATCATGTAGATTAAAAACTGAACTGTTAAATGTTAGTTTAGGGCCTTAGAGGAACAGTTAAAGTACAGCCGATAGGAAGAAAGACCTTTTAGTTCAGTTACTTTTGATAAATTTACTAACATTGAAACCGATACCTGCATCAGTTGCAGACAAATAAAGTCTCAATAAGGCTGCAACACGCATATTGTATCCATAAATTTTATCCCAAAATTGTTGTAATTATAAAAGACAAAGTAATTAAGCAGGTCGCAACCACTGCCCCTATTCTTACTTACGAATAATAAGTTAAGCATTGAGCATTAGACAAACATTTGGGTGTGTTTTATCAGCAAACTGCTAATCTAAACCTAAACGCCACCTCGTCCAAAATTAGAGGCTGGAGTGTGTTTCACACTGCAGGCTTTGTCCAGTGCCTAAAAGCTCCTAGTGGAGTTAAAAGCGACCTGGCAGCAGCAAACGCACGAACCCCCGTTGAACTTGTTTACTGTACATTCAGTGTCGTTGCTGAGCAACAAAAGAAGGAGATCTGCAGGATGCCCCCCCCCTTACATCCCACGGGCCAAAGTTGCACTGGATCATTAAAAGAATATAATCTGTGCAGACAACACACACATATGCACAAAAGCAGAGTTAGAGCTTTTGTGCATTTGTGCAAGGTGTCTATAACCTTGGTCTGGGCTTTTATTGTTCCGCCACTTCGATTGCTTCGACCACAAGGACGAGTGCTTGTCACTCACATAGTTTCCTTTTTATCACAGAGTTTTGGAGGAAAGAACCCTTTGAAATGTGAATGTCAAACCAACATTTCAAACATTTGAAATTAATAGCTTGGCCTTCATATGGCTTTATGAACTGGATAATAAAATAGGATAAAATTAGTCTTCCACAGAAGAGGGCCCAGCTGCTGCAATACGAACCTTGGTTTAGTGGATAAGAGCAGCTGTGGCCACCATTGTTGGGGATATTAAGGGACTACAGAGCAGCTTTCAACATCCATAAAGCTGAATACAATTTCTCATTTACCACCAACGGTCAACCAGGATCTATTTGAGGACTTTCTCAAGAAATGGTCGGTATTTTTTCTCTGCGCACTTCTTTTCTTTGCTGGCCATTTTGTTTTTAGTTTGGGTAGATTTATGGGAGGAATGAAATGAAACAGCTTCCCATAAGCATGGGAGGCATGTATGACTCCTGAGGCCCAAAGCAAAGGTCTCAGGAGTCATACCTCGGGGTATCCGCCCCATATCTACCGTAATTCAACAGCTGACAGGATCCAGCAGGTGGCACATTGCGTCTGGAGGTATGTACACGCACGAGAACTAAAAATACCCTGACCCTGACTCTAGTCCAAACACTCCATACATTTCTGAGATAGTCCACCAATATACCCCTCCACCCCCTGCCGTGCCGAACCTCTCTTAACTGCTGCTTCTCCATGTCATCAAGCGTCTGCTTTAGACGTTCACCATTCAGGCATGTTTGGACTGTTTGGCAGGCTATTCAAAATTTCAGACTGGAATCCTTCAAGCTGCTAATGGTCCAATTAACCTGCAGTCCATACTATTTAGTTCCTGTTAAAACACACACCAGACCATTATCTGAAGAAACTCAAAGACACACACAGTCCTTGGAATAGAGCCGACATTTACTTATGAAAGCAAAGTCGTCATCATTGCATCACCGTTCGGTACAACTTGTTTCCAGTATAACCATTGTCCAGATATGAAGAGCTGAAGGCTTATAATGGAAAAAGTGAAATTCAAATCAATTTTCAACTCAAGCTAATCTCACAAAGGCAAACAGGATTCCACAGCAAAGTAGCTTTCATTGCTCAGTGAGATACAAAACTACAGAAATAGTTTGTGCTCAAATGAAGATCTTAATGTTCTCATTAACAGATATTTCCTGGACAGGCACAAAAACTGAGAATTGATGTTTGTTGCTGTAGGATTTGAGAGTAATTTTGAACCAGTATGATTAGTGATGGTAAAGAAGCTCCAGTCAGCTTCAAGCTGACTGCCAATAAACACGGTGCTCATCTCAAATTAGCTGCCTTACAGACCTGGACCGTTTTATAAAGAATCTCTGAAGGAGGAGAAATCACACAACACAGCGCCTGCACTGCAAAATTCCAGAATATTTATAGTGGAACAAAGTCCCTCCCTTTCTAAAATGGGGGATCAATTTACAGTCTAGTAGCACACCACAACCAGTTGTCTTGTAAAACTTCACAGGGTCTCATGGGAGAGTCATAATCTATTGACTTCCTAACAGCAGAGAGGTTAGGCTGAGCAGCAGTGGAATGGAAGACAATGATTGTCTGCAGCGCCATCTTGTGTCTTGGGGGAGTGAGAGCAGGGTGAGCTGGGTGAATACAACAAAAACTCCGGAACCATTTACTTGGGCTGGCTTATAGTGACATTATGAAACTATTTGAGCTCCAAAGTTAGAGAGTGGAAGACTCGACAAATTCCCAGTGATGATATAAAAGTACATATCTGTGCAATTAGGAGGAGGGTACAAGTCCAGTAACGTGCATGGAAGGTGTGCAAGGAGCAAATTAGCTTTATTCCCACACAGATTTAGTTCAGCAAAGTTCACTTTTGATGTTTACTTGCAATAAATCTTCTCTTTCTCCAGAGATTTATGAAACAGAATGTGCACACTTCTTCGTCTCTACTCAGAATTATCTTTTGGACGCTGATCTTAGGTTTTATTGAATTTATGCAAATCAAAAATGGAAAAAAAAATACACTCAAGAAGTTAAAATACTGGAAGGAGGCCAGAAACAAAGAAAACTCTTTCTTCACGGTATAAATAGTGTTTTGTTGTGGAGTGAGTCACGGCCAGCGGCACCCCCCTCCTCTCAGACAGGGTCGTGTTTTCCCCCCTGAGGCGAGCCGAGCCGGGGCGGCGAGGCGGCGGGCGGCTGCACACCTGCTCACTCGCTCAGTAGCCGTCTCCATTTCTATTTGTTTATCTTATTTCCTGTGAGCCTTTTGTGCGTGCAGACGCCGTCCCTCCAGACGAGGACGAGTTATCACGCCACCACTAAAAAGACCTCTCCTCGTGTCGGCTCTGATTTGTCATTATTATTATTTTTAATATTGGCACATTCCTGCAAAAAGATGCTTCAAAAGCAGCCTCTGTGTTCAACTTCCTCTGCTTTTTAAGAATGTAGCTCCGGGCAGGCTGGGAATAAAAAAAAACAGAAAAAAAAAAGACAGAGCAAAGGATTGTTTGTGTTGTGATGTGTGTGGAGGAGGGCGACAGCTTCCCCGATCACGACCCTGCATGTACCGGTGACAAGGAAACAAAAAGCGCTCCTCGCATGGCGGAGGCCGTTGGACGGATTGCTTGAGTCTTTTTGTTTTTTTGGGTCCGGTGACAGATACACTCTACGCCGCGTCTCAGCTGCGTGGAGCCGTCACCCCGCTGAGCAGAGGAGGAGAGCAGAGAGAGCTCCGCCACTGTCAGCCTGTTTATCAGCACGCACTAAAACAGACATCAGCCACCGTCCCTCCATTGTTTCTGGAGGAGGTGGGTGTCAGCGAGCGGCCTCCACCAGTTCTCCACTCGGTTCTCACTGAGCGCCGCTCGCTGTCACTGCTGAGTGGTGCTGAAGTAGAATAAGGTTGGAAAATTCTGTTCTCCACAACACAGCAGGTGTCACCAAGGGAACTCTTTAGCTTTCCACTTGGACTGATGCATACTAGTGCAACCTGTGTGCCACTCCTAAACAGTAAACCTTTAGGTTGGTTTGAACTTAACCCAAACCTTCCTGTATTTTATCTTCTGTTGAAGCTAACTAGCCTCATGTTGTATTTCATATTTACATCAGCAGCATTTCTGTTGCTACAAGGTCACCAGGTTTTAATGGTACAGCTAATTTTTAAAAGGTTTTCCAAAACCACTAAAATTTCCTGCTAAGTTGAAACTCCCTTTACTACGTCTCCAGAAGGTTTTTCTGCTATGCACCGTATCTCACATGTTTCAGCTCGTTCTCAGAAATGTGTTTGAAAAGGTAGGGAACCTAAATTTGTTCATCACTGTTTTGAGGGTACAGTTGACATGCGAGAAGGCCAGAGCAGCAGAGTGCAGGCTAGCTGACTGCTCATAACCCTTCTTCTTCTTGATTTTTTTATTGGCAGCAATAAACTTTACGGTTGTATTACCGCCACCTACTGATATGCTCATAACCCAGATAAACTACAAGCTAATATCAAGCTTGTTGGACTCTCGGACCAGCACTGAAATACCTGAAGCAATGTTTCTTGACACGCTATTGGCTGGCATTTTGCAAAGCCACTGATTGGCTGAACCCACAAGAGCAGAAACAAGGAAGACTGTAGATGTTAGCTTCTCCAGTAGCGCTCAGATGGTTTCCACTGTTTCGTGTATATATGGTTTTTTGAAAAATTTATATTAATCGCATCTACTCAGTCTGGTACTTCTTTAGCAAATTTAACTTGGAATAAAAGTGGTGGTGTCTGAATTTAAGCCACACTGGGAAGTATTTTCAAATTATTTTTATAGAAAAACTTCTTTAAAGTACAGGCACTATATAAAAACATTTTAGAAAAATACTCAAAGGGTGTCCTGATCTTCTCATATGAGCGGTAACATTGCTTCTTGCAGTGGTACCAGCAGCAACATCAAACAGCCAACCAGAGAGGCATCAGAAGGGCCCAGTTAAACACACTCCTAGAGATGAAAGCTTCTGAGGCGTCTCAGCGCCGAATTTATCTGCCTCTCGTTTTTAAGCCACAGAAAACACCGTACCTTCCCTCCAGAGATCTGAGGGTCTCTGTGGGATTCACCAAGCCCCCCTTTTTGTTTTACTGCCACCTGTCTATTCGGGGGCCACCGCAAGACTGCAGCTCCACACAGAAACGCCTTTTACCAGCCAGCTGTCATAATCTATTGAAGACAGCCTGGTTTGTCTCCTTCAGCTGCTGTTGTACGCTCAGAGTATCTCTGCTAAGTAATGAAGGTTTTCGCCCGGCTTCTCTTCCTTTCAGGCCAAGCCCTGGCAGCGGCCATCTTTTAGTTGGGGGTCGCCACAAGCACGGTTTGCAAGCTGCACGCAAGGAAAGATTCACATTTATATACGTTTTGCCCTTTTCTTCATCAGTGGTCACTGTAGATCATGAAAAAACTCTTTTTTGAGATTATGAGGAGTTGCTCCAAATGTATGGAATAATATAAAAAGTCAAAATACCAAAAGATTGATTTTTTTTATTCAATTTTTTAGAAATAGACAAATTAATCATAACAATTGTGCTGCGTGCAACACACAAAGATTTGGTTCCACAGCAGTTTCTCATTTCAAATGTTGGGGCACAAACATGGATTTTTACACATGCATGTTGCAAGTGTAAAAAAATGGAGGAGTTTACACACTTCCTTTTTATAATGCTGGAATTTTGTGATGTCAAAAACTGACACCAGGAGGAATTATTTCACAATTTAATCTCCACGTAAGATTATTTAGGTTTACATGTTAGCATTAGCTCTGCAGCACACCTAGCTGTCGCAGGGAGCTACCAGATTGTACTGTATATTTTCTTAATGCAAAATACAAGTGAAAATTGGTTTATAATTATGAAACAATTAAGGAATAGTTGAAACTCACTTAGTCATGTTCAGATGCTAGTTTAAACAGTAGCACATAAAGTTAGAAAATGTTTTTTTTTTGCTGTTTTTAGATACTAATAAAATTTCAAAACCTTTCTAATTTTTGGTAAATATTGATAAAGCTAAAACAGAAGCTAAAACAGGCAAAATTTACTTTTATATTGTTAAATAAAGAAATGGTATAGATACATCACTTCCATAGCTGAGAATAAAAACATATTTGTAGCTTAAACTAATTCTCCACTTATCGCTGTTTACATGCTAACATTAGCATTGCAGAACAGCTAGCTGATAGAAAGAGTTGGAAAAGCAATCAAAAAGACAGATTTTTATAAACAAATATTTTAACATTGTCTTGTTAACAGAAACTGTATTTGAAAAAAGCACAGAACGTAAAAGACAAAATCTTCACTTCTTAGTCCTGTTTCTGTAGAAGCAAGCATTGGCACTCCGGACAGCTGGCTGACAGAAAGGCAGTCGCTAATAGTATTATAGCTTTTTATGAGAATGAAAACATCTTCATATTTAAAAAAAAAAAAGCAATTCAGACATCAAATCTCTACTTGGTCCATTAATGTATGAAATAATTTTACTATTGGAAGTTTGTTGGCTGCAACCTTTACTGTATTTCTCCTGGTTTTGACAAGTTGATTGCATTCATATCAACCATGATAAAATAAAAACACAATATGATCTCATAAGACAAGACTGTAGCATTTTTCTATATCCAAACTAAAAATATAACGATTATAGCTTCTTCTAAGCTTACTAAACAAATCTAAGAGTAGTTTTTTATGTCCAAAGTGTACAAAGTAATCCTGAGGTTATGGAGGGTCAGTACAGAGATATTAAATGTCCTCTAGTTCTACAAAAGCATCCTTAATTAACTGCATGTTGACATAGTAAACTGTGTTCTTGGTGCCAAGTTTAGAGACGGGGTATCCATGGACTCCAACTGTGTGTCCGTGTGCGTGTGCGTGCGTGCGTGCGTGTGTGTGTGTATGTGCGCGCGCTCGCGCGCGTTTGTTCAGATGCCAGTTCAGAGGCTGGGTACAAAGCAGGTGATGTCACCAAGAGGGGCAGGTGTAGTGGAGAATTGTCCATCTGGCCACAGCGGGCGAAAACAGGTGCAACCTGTCAGCGGCGAAGAAAAGGGAGGGAGGGGCGAAACGCACAATTCAGCAGGCGATCCGTCGCTGAAAGGCAAAAACAAGGCATGGAAACTGTCATGTCCTACTTCTAATTGCTCAATCGCACGTCCTGGATGCCGTGTAAACAAAACTGCCATTAAATTAGGCTGGAAAATTCCTCCACCATCCACACGCAGACACACACACACAAACAAAATTCACCTCATTACAACATCCCTATCAATCAGCCAGATTGTCCCTATTATCCGTGTCGAGATAAGGGGACCACGCAGACAGCGAGGGTCATTAGCTAAAACCAACCAGCGTGGAACCGCCATGCTTGGCGGGACCAAACATTTATTAAACAATCAGCTGAGTAAAACCTGCTCCTTGTTGCATTCACACACCTGTAGGCCCTGCTTCCCCAGCCCTCGCTGCGTCTGGCTGTCAATTTGTGCAGCACCTCTCCATTAGGCGGGCGCTGACGTGGCAACTGGGAGTCCGAGAACAATGTTGATACTCATCATTGCCACAAACAGATTTCATGCCGGACCACACTTAACCTGAGGAGCCAGTTTGCCAGAGTTATTTTCTCACTCCATTACGCCGCAGATAGAAAACAACAGTGTGTAGTGGAGTCTGCCTTTTTTACACGAGCGAGCTGGCAGCGGCGCTGCTCAGCTGAGGCCGTGCATCTTTCCCCGGCTATTTCCAGAAGTGTTTTAAAGGGTACTCCAGTTATGAAGGGCGCCATGAATACATTTTCCGGGCCCCGACGCCAAACGCTTTGCAAAAAAGGTGTCGTCTCCGACTCGAGCAGCAGCACTCACTCCACCATCTATCTTTCAGGGGACCAAAACAGGCACAGCGCTATCAGTGTGTATCATTTCTGCTTCACATCCATCAGCAGGCTGCTGTTCGCACGCTGCCAGCGAGCGTCCTCTGAGAGCGTGCAAGCACTTCCCCTTCTACTTGTGTGCGCTGTGCGGCAATTTGCCTCTGATTGTTTCGCATTTTCCCAGAGCGAGCTTGAGCCAAGATACAGAAGGAACAGAAAGTAGCGCACACACACACACACACACACACACCCGAACTGGGTTGCCCTGACGTGCACACAGGCCACGCACCAAGAGGCCATTTTTCATCGTTATGAGCAGGGCCCAAAGAGCTGAGTGTTGCCATCTTTGACCTCTACAACGGATCCCCATTATATCGTTTGTATGTCTGTGATATGATGTTGGGGAACAAACACTGCCAGTCCCAAGGCCCCTCCACCGGCTGAAAAAGTAAAGAATTGGATTTACAGATGTGTTGTATTTCTTATTTACGGTTTCCTTGGTGTTGGTAAATATGCTATTACTAGCATACTAGAAGAAGCTAGTATAGCATAGCATGCTTCCGCTAATTTTTTGTTTAGATAATTTTTTTAGCGCTTTTGCTAACATTGAAAATGTTTTTTCACTCTTGGCTTCCTGTGAATGAATTTTTCCACTAACTTACTTTTAGGAATTCTTCAAGTAGTTAGATGTTTATTTTCAGGCTTTTATTTTGAAGTGGGTGAAGACTTCACGCAGCAGTTTTGTTTCCTCTCCTCACGTCCTTGGACTGTGATGCAGCGCAACAAATGATGTTTATTCTGTACCCAAGATGCATTGCTGTAGAAGTACAGTAAGCAGTTTAAAACCTGTACATCATCCATGCCAACTTGGCTGAATTTTGTACATTAGCATTAGCTTCCGCTAAATACCATGTTGGTAGAGAGCTGTAGCATTAGCTTCAGGAAAAAACACTATGTCAGTAAAGAGATTTAGCATTAGCTTTCGCTAATTACCATGTTGGTGTAGCGCTTTAGCGTTTGTGTTAGCGCCTCAGAGTTAGCACAACTAACATTTTACTTAGCGACGCTCACCATGGCATCCAATTATCCGTCCTTTTATTCTTTCAGCACATCACATATCTCTCATCTATCAATACATCCACGATTTGTTCATCTTTTCATTCATTTACCTAGCCATCCATCCATCCATGAAGTCTGAATCAGTTTTTACATGTTTCAAATGTAAAACTACAAAAAGCTACATAACTCTTGAATAAAGCCATCCATCTGAGCAGACTCTTTGCGTCTGCTTATATCAGCATTACCACAGGAGGGACATAAAGAACCTCACATATACAAGCACGCGCTGTAGACAGCCTGTCCAAAACAGTGGGCTTTTCAGCCTAGTTACAATAATAACGAGACCTGGGCCTAGATAAAGTCAGGAAAGGCTTTCAATTAATCATTAATCACTTTGTTCCAAAATTAGACACAGAAGAAGCAAACTCTTTCAGAATGACTCATGGCTAATACAGATTCAAGTACTCTTTAAAGGCAAATAGAGGGCTCATCTGTCCCACAAAATAATAACTCTTGTAAGGAACAGACATGTATTTTAGCACAACTGAATAATGAATTCACCAGGCTGAATAATTGAGCTTCAGGTAATGATTTTTTTTTTTTTTTTTTTTTGCCTTAGAGGCAAATAGAGGGCTCATCTGTCCCACAAAATAATAACTCTTGTAAGGAACAGACATGTATTTTAGCACAACTGAATAATGAATTCACCAGGCTGAATAATTGAGCTTCAGGTAATGATTTTTTTTTTTTTTTTTTTGCCTTAGAGGATATGTAGCGCCGCATATCACATATTTAATCAGAGAGATATGGCATAATGGTGAGCTCATGCTTCTAATCCATTTGTTAATTCATAATAGGTGCAGTGATTCCCTATCAGAGGATTAGCCTGAGAGTACCTAACACTATGTACCAGATAGGAGCGAGGAGCTTTGGAAAAGTGAGCTAAATATAACTGGAAGTCTGGGCATGACTTCCAGTGACCCCTATCACTGTAACACCACCCGAGCTATGGACTCTTAGCATGTTTGCTAAATTGAACAGAAACCCCCTTCAGTCACTTTCCATTGTGGTCCAAGATGGGGACTTTGTTTCCTAATAAACACAAACAGGACTTTTAAACGATGCCATATGGAGGAGAAGGAGGGGGCCTGTGCGAGTGCGAGCATGTGTGCCGCGGCAGTTAGCCTCTTTCAAGTTGACAGCCAAATAAAGTTAGAGGCAGTTAGATAGCGAGCGAGGGACTCTGCCAGAGGTCACACCGCTTTGGATGATAATCTGTCTCCCTCTTCCTTCCCCTTCTCCCAGTTTTTAACCGAGCCACCTTAAATGGAAACAACTCAAGTTATTTATATCAGCTCTGTCTGCAGACACTAAAAAAAAATATTACTACTGGTTTGACCTTGGGAGTGACGTCAAACGAAAGGTTGGAACCCATCGGGAGTCCGAGTAATGCTGCCCACTCGTCGGCTGACTATTTGGATCTCTGGGGTTAGTTTGACAGTTTATGCAGGACAGATTAGGAGAGTAGCGTGTTTTTAATTGAAAAAATGGCCCCTGTGTGTTGTTAAGTTGGCCCTCAGTTAACACACAGGTAAAACTGGAGAAACATTTCAATCTGTCAGCAGAGACTCCAAACCAGTTAACCGAATCTGTACTGATGAAAAGATTTGTCCCAGTATAACTGAGTGAACTCCTCTGTAGGACGGGTGCCTACGTTTCCTTTTTCCTCATCCAGACATTCAGGTGATCAATAAGCCTGAAAAGTTTCAGTCCTGGCTCGACGCTCCGCAGACCAGAACCCTTAAAACCTCTTCAGCTTATTTATAGAGAGCAAATCGAAGTGGACTGGGAAGCTGAAGTATCTAGGTGCAATGTCACTTGACACGCTATTGGCTGGCATTTCCAAAGCAACCAATCTAGTGGCATAAATCTTCCCTAGCGCTCATTGGCTGAACCCATAAGAGCAGAGATAAGGAAGACTGTAGCTGTTAGTTTCTGCTGTAGCGCTAAGATGGTTTTCATTGTGTGTAATAATAAATATTAAGGTATATTTGGTGTTTAAACTATTATAATGGAGGAAAGAATCTCAAGTATTCAACAAATTCCTACATATACCTGGATCCACTGTATTGGCCAGAACAGAAAGAGGAAATTCAAAGTGGCGTCGTCCGAACGAATTTGCATAGCTGTAATGTTGATATATTCTAAATATACTGAGCTGAATTTAATTAACTGAAGTACAATGAAGCAATCTAGAAAATAACAAATAATTATAGATTCAATAAAGAATCTCAGCCTTAATAAAATATTTGTGTTCAGGTTTCTAACTTTTTCGGTCAAACGCTTTCTTTGTTTGTGATCTGGAAAATGTTTTTAATCTATTCCAAGCCACCAGAACTCTAAATTTAGGAGGACATAAATCTGCCACTAAAAAGTTTATCAGACCAAAGTCAGAAATCTCTATTTGCTTCAGGTCCATTTGCTGGATGTTGAGCTGTAGTCAGGGGCCGACACAAAATGATTCCAAGGCCTCAGATGGACACCACTGGTCTAAATGAATTTTTAGTCTGGATTGATGATTCACTGGAAAACTCTCCTCATAGAAATTTGTCAAACGTTTTGTTGCCTGAGGTAAAAAACAGACGAGGCAGGAGAGCTCTTTCCGAACGTATTCAGGATGGAGATAATCCATCCGGTCCGATAGTGGCGACTTCAGAGTTCATAAAAAACAGATAATTGAAAAAGGCCCCAGTCTCTCAGTAACTACAGGCCAGCAAATAAAAAATCTCCAACGCTTGATTAATTATTTATTTGCCCAATCCTGTCTCTTATTCCACCGTGGACCTCGCAGCTCATTAGAGGTGTAGGTAGGTACAGTAATTGGTCAGTAGGGGTGATGGATGACCGCCATGTATGAGTTCATGAAAGCCTTCCACCCCAGAGAACAGGAACAGCTTTATATGCAACTTTTCTTTCTTGAACTTGAGGCTGTGTGTGAAATCGCTTTAGGGGAGTTTTTCCCTCCAGTTCCTCCCACTGCAGCAGGATTTACATTATGTTTGTGTCAAGAGATGGCATTCTCTGGGCTGGATGCTTGCTAATTTTATATAGTGAGAAGAGTTTTCTTTTCCGTTTACTCCAGGTTTAACTGCTTTCCAGGGTAAATAACAGTAAATAAAAAAAAAAGCAATGAATTTTCGAAGACAATTTATTCCAAGGAGCTGCAAACGGACTCAGCTGGAAAATGATTTCTTCGTCCATAAAGTGCCTTCACATGGCTGGTCGTTAACCTTGAATCGTTTTCACGTTTTATCATGCAACAACCGTAAACTTTCATGTGTTTATGTGGGATTTAACATGATCTACTGACACTGTGGAAGAGGGAGCACATGTGTCCGCAAGATCTTTTATGTTGGCTCCTCAAAACTTTGACCTGAAGTGATACAGAACGAAGCATTGCCTGTAAATCCAAAGATACATTTGAAGTGAGTCCCAGTTTCCTCTGTAGTTATGCGGAGGTCTTTTTTCCTGACTTTATGACATTTTCAAGTGAAGAAAATGGTTTTCTGGTCTTGTCAATGGTTTGTATTACTTAAGGCAATACACATTAAAGATATACATCAAATCGTAGTAAATTTGATATCGTAGATCAGCTGAAGGAGCAAGGGCAAGAAACACTCCTTGGATTGTAAAGCTTGCTGACCTTTGCTTTCGACCGAAACTATTACTACTACTACTTGAATACGGATGTTCATAAAAACTCTCTATGGAATAAGGAAAAGCTTAAGATAGAATGTGCAAAGACTTCAGTCTCGAACACGCGAACACAAAAACCATCTGTCCAATTTCTTCCTCTTCAGTTACGTATGACTTTCTATGCTGTATTGACTTGAAAAGGAAAAGCCATTTAAAATTTGAGAGGCACTTTATAATAGAAAAAAAGCCAGAACTCGCACAAACCGCCACATGAAATCTCAAAGCAAAGCAATGACATGGTACTTTTTGTTCTATAAATTCCTCCCACTGAGCGATGGCTGCCCCTTCCTCCATGTTCCTCTCTGCCATCCATCATTCCTCCACCCACTTTGTCCCTCACCTCATGAACCCAAGAGGAGCTCTGTCTCCGTCAGATCCCCTTCACTTCATAAACAGATGTTTTTACATGTTTTCACAGAGAAAAGAACTCCAAGCGCACTGGGTCATAACCCCCAAGCCTCACAGGGGACTAGCTAAAGGCCGAGCTTTTGTTCGGACAACGATCGCCCCGATCGTGAGTCAAACCCACAGACGACATGGACCATCCGTCTTCTTAATGGCTCTGTCAAATTTCATAATAGGTTTTAATTCAGCTATGTGGCACGCATGGGGATTTTTTTTTTTTTTCTTTTAGAGTGGCCCAAACAGGACGATATGCCCTGAGACCAAAGATAATAGCTTCAACGGGAGGCGTGAGGGTGGCTGCTCACATGAGT
The DNA here is from genome assembly GCF_000485575.1 of Poecilia formosa. Taxonomy (NCBI): domain Eukaryota; kingdom Metazoa; phylum Chordata; class Actinopteri; order Cyprinodontiformes; family Poeciliidae; genus Poecilia; species Poecilia formosa. The sequence continues at coordinate 328,248 of NW_006800149.1, forward strand.
CAGCGTCAGACTTGTAGACAACTTTTTAACTCTTCAGAGATGTCAGAAGAAAGTTGTACACTTTTTTCTGATACCAGTCCTTACAGCCTGGTTCTTAAACTCTGGTATTCTTATAAGTAGTGATACTTGGGATTCCACATGTAAAATAGCTAGTAAAAGTTTACGCACTAAATTTTTATGGCAAGCTAACAAAGAAAGTATTATCCCAGCACCTAATGAAAACTACTGGAGAAAGAAGCATGGTGAATATTTAAAGACCTCAATGGAAACTAAAATGGCAATAAGAAATCAGGAAGGAATGCTAAGGGCTGTAAAAGCAGTGCTAATAAAGTCCTCAGTGAGCCTTGTAGCAACAAAAGTCACAGGAAGTATAACTGAATGAGACTGACTTGATTTTTGGTGTTCGGTGGTAAGAAGTGATGAGCAATTTGAGAACTAGTTTGGATAAAAAACAAGGAAGATGAGATATCAGCCAGTCATCACAAGGTTAGAGCCAACTGGTTATCAGTCTGTCTGCTTTTCCATCATAGGATCACTACCCACTGCCTGTTATTGTCATGGATTTATAAACTTTACTCGTCCACTAAAAGTGTGTTGTGACATCTGGCACCAAGTGGTTAGCATGTGAAGCTAGCACATCTTTTAGCTTTACAATTACAAAACTGAAAAACTCAACAGCAGGAAACAGAGAAAATAACATTAGAAGCTTTCTATGCTAACATGCTAACATTTCAAGGTAATTATTGGAATATGGAAAATACTTTTTATAATATCTATGTCACATGTTTAATATAGATTTTTTTTATTTCAATGGAACAGAACATGAAGCTTTTGGGAAATTTTGTTCGTTTTCCCTGCTTACCTAAGTTCTTACTGCTAATAAATAGATACAGTTATGACTAACCATAACTCTCAAAATCATTTGTACTGTCATACTTTTTCCACTTTTGTTATACTCAACTTTAATTCTTATTTTGACTGATTTGATATTTAGTTTTTTAAAATTTAGTCACTAAAATCAGGAGCCAGGAAAAAAAAAACAGCTTTTGAGCACAAAAAGGCTTCAGCGTACATCGCCTGAAAAACCTCAGCGCACAGCACAGCCATCCAGCATGAAATCTCACGATCAATGCGCTCTGAGAGAGAGGTGAGAATAAATACAGGAAACAAGGACAATGGCGGTGAAATGCTTTGAGTCATGGATTCTTTAGAGTTTGTGCTGAACTGCAGCCGCGGCGCTGAGATGGATATAAATCCACTTGCAGATTATAAATCAAACACAATCCACCCACAACACTGCAGTTAAAAAGCCATTATCAAACCACCAACTGTATGTCAAAGAATTTATTAAAAGTGAAGAGTAGGCTAAAGTTTGATACATCTCCACGGCGGAATGGGGTTTTTGACTATGTTTTCGACTTTATCCAACTTTTCTCTGAGAGTCAGACTCTTTTTCAGCTGAAAACAAACTGGTTCCTTGGCTTCCTCCCTCGTTTTTGGCTGTCTGAGCTGCTGACTCACCTCTCCCTTCAGGGTCTAAACCAGCCGACCAGCCAGCCGACCCACCGGCCAGCTCTGTTGACAAATTGATATCTGATATGTGCTGCAATTGGTGCAGGTTGAGAATATTCCTGTGCCTCGGCCATCTGCTGCCAGCTCCGAGCAGCTGACGGATTAGCGGCAGGAATTCTAAGGCCGAACATGTATTGTTCGTTGACAAGGGTGGAGGGGGGTCTCAAGGCTAGTGCACACAATTACAATCCCAGCTGAAAAAATCAGGAGGTCAGGAACAAACTTTTTTTTTTTCGTGGCAGAAAGAGGTTCACGTTCTCAGTAGAAGAATATCAAAGATGTATTTCTGAAGAAGCTACGTGCAACTCTGCAGCGGTCCATGTGTTGACACGCTGCAGCCAGCTGGGCACTGGAATGCAATGGATGTGGCAAGTTCTGCTATTCTGGGTGCTTCCAGCCAGCGTGTGCGTGTCACTGCATCGCGCAAGAGGTCCGGCTATTTCAAGGGGGAATCCAGATTCCTGGCGTTCGCTGTTCCTGCGTGTGGACTCTTTCCATGTGGGTCGGGTGACGGAGGTGGAAGGTCTCTGAGCCACGTCAGGGCCTAAAGCGAACGCTGTGAAAAATAAAATAAATATGCGGGGAAAATGTGTTTTCTATTTTCGGCTATTGGAGATACAGAGAAGGTTTTCTAACGGTAGCAAAAATCTGTGCACCCAAGAAAGAAAAAAAATCACAGGTTAAAGAGTGCAAACATAACTAAACTCATATGGATAAAATAAGCCACTCTAACTACGATAGTTCTACTCTTATCAATTGATGGCTATTTAAGTTTAGTTTTTAGGACTATGCTAATAATATACTTAGCAATCAATGTTATGGAGTGTCTGGAGATGAAGGGCACATTTCAGTAAATATAATCAAAATGTCAATTTATTACTGTAATTAAAGAAGTGACTTTGTTTTTCTTCATGTTTGTTTTACTTTTTTACTGTTGCAGCTCTTCTACCACCGTTTTTTCTTCCACTTAATTTTCTATGAATGATTTTTGTGGCTTACTTTCCTTGCAGGTGGCATCAGTGACTGTCTGCCGTACAGTGGCATGTTCGGTTTTCATAAGCTGTGTGGTATCAATATATTATTTAATTAATCTATGTATGAGTTTCAGCTTTTCAATGAAATTGTGAGAAAAGAAAACTCTTTTCAATTATGTTTTTGATTATATATAATATCTCATTATATTTGATGTTTGCGAGTTCTCCTTACACTGATAATACATTCCCATCCCTGTAAACGGTGCTGCCAAGTTCCATTTACCAGTATGCAACTGCTAAGATAAGCCAAAGGAAAAGAGTTAGAAAAACGTGAATAAAGCATTTTCTGTTTTGAAAATGAGTCCATTATGTAAAGTTGATTCCAGGCCTCTACAGACAAACTAAAAGGACACATTAACTTCTTTCAACTTATTGGAAAAAGTCAGTTTTTAGTGCTGCTTTCACTCAAAAATCTACACTGCCCTCTGAAAACAGTGAGGAGATATAATACTGTCTTTCATCATAACCTCGAAAAGCCTTGAAGTTCAAGACGGCCTATTAACTTTTTATCTGTAAAATAGCCAAACACTTTGCTAAAAAGGTGGCAAAAGGACAGAGGACACTTTTTCTTCGCAGCGTTCACTCCAGGGTAATCTTTTCATTCCATCACACTCCCAGCATCTCCCAAAAATAACTGTAATCCTGTTGTTGTTGGACACATCCACACAGACGTCGTGTCACTGTGGAAACCAGTACAAACATTCCCTTAAAGGCATCCATGGCATTCCTCACACCTTTCCGTAATCCACGCTGCCCTATTTTCAACCACAATCTTTTCCCATCACCGACCCGCCCCTCCCCACGCCGTTCCCATCTGTCAGATTGAAACCTGATATACTCTTGAGTGGCATGTCATCTCATCTCGGTCCAGTGAGTCGCCAGAGTTGACCTGGAGTCTTTTTCTCTCAGTTGGTTTCTGTAAATGTCAGAGCATTTTACCGCTGTGAGACTGACTTTATTGGAGATATCAAACTTTAATAAGCAACATGCCTGAAATGTATCTGCCAGCACTTCAAAAGTCACCACTATTTTTAAAAGCAGTGGTGCTGGGATGACTCGGATGTCTGCTTTCTTAGATTTCAGGCGATCACTTGTTAATCTGTCTTTTGAAACTCTTTAAATGTTGAATTACTGCCCATAAAAAGTAATATAACTGTAAGTAGTGATCTTATTTGGTCCACATCATAGCCCTGCAATGTTTAAAGCTCAACTCAAAAGTCTCTTTGATTTGCATCATTTTATGTTTGTCCCTAAAAAGCCTTTGAATATTGACCAAAACGGGTTTTTACCCTGAAGGAGTGGTCCAATGTGGATATAACTTGATGAACATGCGATGGTTATGTGAAGGATTTATATTGCAAGAAGCTTTCACATCTGGAAAAAGCATCGAGTGACTGGAAGATCACAAGTATAGAATCCAGAAAGTACTCCTAGAGCATTGTTAAACACTCTGCCTCATCACTGGAGGGAGCCACTGAGGGACGGTGCCATCATCTTTGTGTTCTCCTTTTACTTCTCCTCCTCCATGGAAAGCACCCCTGCCTCACTGCTGATGTGTTAAATCTGGAACCCTTTCCAGTCCTCGGTATTCTGAGCCTATTTGAAGCAGATCACCATGCCGGATTCAATTATGGTTCTTCAAGTTGTTTCTTAGGATGAGGGATTAGAGAAAAGTCAGTGACTCCAGGCAATGGGTTGAGTCTCCTTTGATAAATACCTTGTTATTGACTGGAATTCAGTGATCAACTGAATTGGACTTGATTATATTATAATTTGGATTAAATCGGACTGTATGTATCCTGAATTTGACTGAGATAGCAGTGTTTTCAACTGGATTCCATATACTTGAAAATGATTTATTCCTGTTCAGTGTTTAATTGGTTCGAGATCAAACTCAAAAAAGCAAACTCTGGTCCGCCTGCAAACCTCTGTCTGTGTTCGGTTAAGGTGAACTCTGGTGCAGTTCAAACGCATATGTGAACACTTAGCGGACCAGAGACCGCTCCAAAGCGGGAAGAGGTCTACAGCACAAGGCATTCTGGATGAATTTAACCAAAACAAACCACAACACATTGAAAATAATGTTGGCATTTAGTCCAGAGTCGAACTGAATCTACTGGACTATCAGGTGGGAAAATAACCTACTTCACTCATGATGCATCCAAAATGGTGGCAGTTCTGGATGTGAAATTAAACATTTCACTTACCAATCATTGGTCTGGTTGTGGACTCAACTACCTCCAAATGGGATCATTCCTTCTGGGTGCTAAAATATTCAGTCCGGGAGTGTATTTTCATGGCATTGGCCCTGTTTTAACTTATATTGGAAAGCCTAAATATCAATTTGAAAAGCAAGAAAGCACCATTTATATTCAGTTGGCCAAACCAGCAACGTAAAGCTGGATTTCAAGGGTTTAAAGACAAAAAAAATAGACAAGAAGAACAAAAATATACCAGTGGAAGGCTCTGGTTCTGATGACATGAGAGCAGGCGAAGCATCGATCGTCAAGTTCATGCAAACATGTGTTGAACATTTACTAGACCTTGACCGGGGCCTGTGTCCACGACAGGCAATTCCATTACTCACTCTCAGGGCAGGGGGGTCAGAACGCGATCAATACACAGAGGATGGAGATAGAGGGATACAGACCGAGATGAAAAGAACCCATCGTGCTCTCTGGTGGCGACCCGCCCACAAAAGAGAGAAAAACAAGCGAGCCTTAAAAGTAAAAACCAGAGTCAGAAAGCATTATTCAGGCTGCTGACAGGTGAACTTTAATGAAAGAAGCTAATTCACATTAAGAAAGAAAAAGGTTTGAAGACAAATATAGATCGCCAAGCTACAAAATGCAATTTATTTGCACTGACTAAAGATTTTGGAGTATTTCTACACAAAAAGACCAAATATTTCTTAAAACATAATAGATTGACCTTATCTATCTCACCCAGGATCAATTAAGAGGGCAGAGACAGCTTTCAGCTGCTTTATAATCTGTTGGTTTAAAAAAAAGAAAAAGAAAAAAAATAAATTCATGAAGTTTCTTTGGTTAAAGAAGTGAACGCATCAAGACAGATCCCAACACAAACCGTTCTGAGAAACTCCACAAATCTCATTCTTTCAGTAATAGCATTGTTCGCAAATTTCAGTCAATACACGCAATCAACAGAACAAACTGCCGGCATGGTAATAGAGCAGGAAGATTTACCAAAGTCAAATTTTAATCTCCCCCTTTCGCTGTGAAACTATTGTTGGAGACAGAAAAACAGATCGTTCTGAAGCTCCATTCAGAAAAAGCAAAAGCGCATTGCTGCTCTCGCGTGAGCCGATAAATCATTTTAAGTTACCCCGAGCAATGATGGCTTCTGCTGTGTGCCACGGAACAAGCAGTGCATTAATTGTCAATATTTTGCAATGCGCATGCACAAATAAGACAAAGAACACGAGAGACACGAGTCAGTTCAAGAAAAAAAACGGTTTCAACACCACAATGTGACATTTTTCTGTCATATCACAGCTGCAGGGTATTTTATTCAGTCTACAGTCTTTGAGGGGCAAAACTGAGTCGATTCGAGTCTTAAAGGGGCAACTCAAGTCTCCGAGTCATCTACGGACCCTCATCATAGGTTCATGATTATGAAGCTACAGCTAACATGAACGCATTCTTCATGTTTGTTCAATGAAGTTTTGTGTAAATATCGCAACTTTTCATTCAACATGATCATTCCATGAGAATCCTACACCAACCAGCCTACATTGGCAGTATTCTTCATGATAAAATATGCTAAGCTAGCATGGAAAAAAGTAAGGAAAGACAGACAGCTGGTAACAATAAGTGGAGGGGCTTTTTGCGTCTCCTTAAACAATATTATTTTTGTCTAGTTGACAGCATTGGATCAAATTCACAAACACTGTTTTAAAATGGAACAGGGCTGGATTTTAAGGACAATCCATAATCTGCTAATTGGAGTTACACACACTTATTAAAGCAGGATTTATAAACACCAGCTGGCATAAAGACTGAGTGTTTGCAATCAGAGATGCAGGTTGTGTCTATAAATTCAGCTGAAAACAGTCGCTTGTTCGAATGCTAACGTGGCTTCTGGTTAAGGTGGAACCAGTTTTGCCTTAAATTAGGCAAAGTAAAAGCAACAGTAAGTTGAAGTTTAAAAATGGCATCAACATTTTCAATTGGAACTGGCCCACAGCCACAAATTACATGTTTTTTTTGTTGTTGTTTTTTTTCATTTGACCCATCAAAAACCAGAGGCTGATTTAGAGCTTCTTGTGCTGACGTCACAGGGAACAGAATGAAACTGGTGCTAATAATTAGATAGTCAGGAGAAAAAAATGTTTTGGCGTGTTGTTATTATTATTTTTTTTGTAATATTTATTTTAGCATTACAGCACGCCTTTCCAGTAAATTATTGTACTTGCTACAAATCCCTTTCCACTGCCTCCTTTTTATTCATTTTTTTAAATCTATTTCGTGGCTCTGTTGAAATACCACAAAAGTGTAAAGTTTAAACTTTAAATCATTTCCTCCCCTACCTGCAATCAACAGGCGTTTGTGTAATAGAAAAGAAGTTCAGCTAGACACAAAATGAACAAAAAAATGTAAAAACAGAAATGTCATCTTGTTTTGAAAGAGTGAGAAATTATAAAGAAAGATTAAATTGTTTTTTTTCCTCTCCTGCTCATGAACTGCTTCTGTGGAAACACAGCAATCAAAATGTCATTTAACAAAACATAAGCCGGTTCAGTGCAGCAAGTTAATAAACAAAAAACTAACTTTTTTTCTTGAAAATTCTCCTTGTATGGATTTTAGAAGGACGCAACAGTGCATCCGAATAACTATCCAGTAGAGGTGTGCCGATCGATTGGCCACCGATCATAATCGGCCGATTTCCGTGAAAATGTGTATGATCGGTGATCGCTGATCAAGGTCTCTTGTTGCTGATCACACAAACTGATCACCTACATCTCATTTCCAGCCTGCATGTACAGCTGGTCTCCTCTTTCCTTCACTCTGCGCAAATGCGCAGCAACAAATCCTAAGCTGTGGAACTATAACGCACTGAGTGAATGGGGAAGTTTGCGTGTTGTGGCGGAAAATTGAAGCAGGTCAAAATGCATCAACACGACGAATCTAATATAGCATAAAAACAATGACATACTTGACGGAGTTTGGCTACATCGAGGCTCACTGCAGTAAAAAAGACATACGGAGGGATCAAATAGCAGGTAAAGCAA
>NW_006800149.1:336114-351305 GCF_000485575.1 Poecilia formosa
AAACAGAAATGTCATCTTGTTTTGAAAGAGTGAGAAATTATAAAGAAAGATTAAATTGTTTTTTTTTTCCTCTCCTGCTCATGACCTGCTACAGGAAAAGGTTTCTTGGAATCAGAATTTAATAGGATGATTAACCAATTCTGTGGAAACACAGCAATCAAAATGTCATTTAACAAAACATAAGCCGGATCAGTGCAGCAAGTTAATAAACAAAAAACTAACTTTTTTTCTTGAAAAAAAGTAATCAACTAGCAGCATTGCTATCAGGAAGTTTTCATTCAGTGACTCAGGATTGGTTATTGTAATGGATCCTGTATTTCCCTTTGAATGTTAAGTTTTATACTTGAATTTTTTGGAAATGCTGAGAGGTTTTATTTTGACTTTTTGCATTATTTACCCTCTTCAGAGCCTTCATGTGCAGGGTCACAACTAGGGCTGTAGGATAATATCGATATGGATTTTAGAAGGACGCAACAGTGCATCCAAATAACTATCCAGTAGAGGTGTGCTGATCGATCGGCCACCGATCATAATCGGCCGATTTCCGTGAAAAAGTGTATGATCGGTGATTGCTGATCAAGGTCTCTTGTTGCCGATCACACAAACTGATCACCTACATCTCATTTCGCAGCCTGCATGTATAGCTGGTCTCCTCTTTCCTTCACACTGCGCAAACACCCAGCAACAAATCCTAAGATGTGGAACTATATCGCACTGAGTGAATTGCGTGTTGCAGCGGAAAATTGAAGCAGGTCAAAATGCATCAAGACGACGAATCTAATATGGCATAAAAACAATGCCATACCTGACGGAGTTTGGCTACATCGAGGCTCACTGCAGTAAAAAGACATACGGAGCGATCAGATAGCAGGTAAAGCAGCGCACAGCTACAAACACTCACCCGGATTAGCATGACGGTCAGAAAGCTAAACAAATAACCTGGAAAATTATTTAAGTCTTCGAGCTGCGATGTAAGACGCTGGTTCTGCTCCACCTGGTAGTGACTCTCACACCGAACCTGCTTAAAGCTGCAGCATCTAACTTAAAAAAATAAATTTTACATACGTATTAAAACTTTCGCTGTCCTAACATGAGACAGATCATCTCTGAAAAAAATAATCGATCTCCTCCCAGTTCTGCATAATTACTCCGTTCAGTCAGAAACAGCCAATCAGAACTACCGGTAGCAGTAATCAACTAGCAGCATTGCTATCAGGAAGTTTTCATTCAGTGACTCAGGATTGGTTATTGTAATGGATCCTGTATTTCCCTTTGAATGTTAAGTTTTATAGTTGAATTTTTTGGAAATGTTGAGAGGTTTTATTTTGACTTTTTGCATTATTTACCCTCTTCAGAGCCTTCATGTGCTGAATAACTACATATTATTCAGGTGGATGCGAAAACATAAATCAGATTTGGCCCACGGGCCTCGAGTTTGACACATGTGACTTAGAGTGGGAACATGAAGCACAGGAGACGAACAGGAGAAACAGTGAGAACTCATGAACTGATGAAAGGAGGAAGTGACCAAGTAACGAGAAGGAATGACCAGAGGAAGAAAGAAGCTGTGGCAGGGAGAAAACTGGCAGGTTGAGGGAAAAATGAATAACAAACACTGGAGTAGAACCAAGACCAGAAGATGAACAAAGAGCAGAACACGAGAATAAACCAAAAAACTAAATATAGAGCAGTCAACATCTTGGGCAAGACCTTTCAAATATTACCAATTAATTGAATATGGCAAGACACATTGAGCAATAATAGAAGAACACAAACATAAATGACACATGAGGGTCATAAGAACAAAACTGTTGATGGATGTCGTATTTGAAACTGAATGCTTCATTTTAAACAGTCTTTAAAACTTTGAAAGAACACAAGTGTTTCTGCATTCTCATCCAGGTGTTATAAATAGTAAAAGCAAGCATCCCTGTTCACCTCTTTCCATTTGTTGAATGTATTTCAACAAATGAGTGTAGACTTTTTTCATTAGGTGAAAAAGATGATGCACATCTCAGTTGTGTTTTTTTTTTTTCTTTTCTAAATCAGTGGAGCTTGCATGTGCAACTGATCCGTCTGCATTCATGTGTGAAAGGACAAGTGTTCTGACACCACGTTCCGCCTGGCTCACTTCAGGGCGATCTCCAGTTTTTTTGTTTTTGGTTTTTTGCTTGAACGAGTCTTCAGCGGCGGTCTGATGAGACCCAACGCCGGCGCTTCCTCTCCGCACCCCCCCTTCTCCCCACTCCTCTGGAAATAATCATCATATAATTTATTTACACATTTGCAGAGTGCAGTTATCATAAATTACAAATTTGCAACGGTACGCTCCGATGCTCCTCGGTTACAATAAATACCGGTCGTGACGGAAGATGAACAACAAGCGGTCTTCGTTTTTATTTTTTATTTTTTCCGATTTCCACTGAGGATGCCTCAACTTTTTAATGAAGTGCTGGCCATTATGAATGAGGACTCAACGAGGCGTGGAATGGGGCCTCGCTGTTTCTCTCTCGACCTTTTCTATCCAAGACGGCTCTGTGAGAGCGGCTGGGGGCGGGGATCTCTGCTTCACTCTCTTGTCTGTGCATTGGAACCTCCAGGAACGCAGAATGAGGAACGACTTTCTGTTACTAGAGCAAATAAGAGGATGCACTGGTACATTTTATTTCTTTGTTAGAGACGAAGGCCACGTTCACACAGCAGCAAAATGCAACTGATATTGAACACACATGCTATGTTTTTTTTTTTGGATGGTCATGTCGCATTTTATCTGACTTTTACATCCGTGTGAAGAATGCATCATAACTCTGCACCTGAAGAAGCAAGGCGCAGTAAATCCAGACATAAAAATGGGAATTCTGAAACATATAAGCTTATAAAATGAGTAAAGCGCATCACTAAGAGATTGAGATTCCACATATAGGCAATACCATCTGATAATATTTGGGTAATGAATTATGGATTTTCTACAACTTTATTAACTTTGGTCCTTACGTGACATAATTCTAGTTAAATATATATTGAAAAAGTATTAAATGTAGGGACACTGACGTTATTTCTTATCTGGACATGACTAGTGGGCAGAGGACCCAGAAGTTAGACTCAAGTAAGAGTCGCACTATTTACTCAGTTTAAAAGTGAAAAGCAGCCAACCAGGAAATAACGCAAAAGTAAAAAAGTATTTGATTAAAAGGCTGAGTAAGAAAAAATAAAAAGCTAAGCTCTCAAATTCTGGTAGTTTCAAGACAAAAAAAACCCAACAAAAATATATTCACAAAATAAAAATAAAAAAATCAAACAAAACACTTCCCGAATAACCTTTTCTTTCAGTACGGTGAAGTAACACTACTCCTAAAAGTAGACTTTCTCCAAAAACTTAATCACCTAAATGTAACTGAGTAAATGTAAGTAGTTACTACACACTTCTGAATATGTTGGTACTTTTGTCTTGTATTCTGAACTTCTCATAACTTTTTAAAATTTAGGTCAACAGTGCAAAAATGGTCCTTATTATTATGCAATACCTATATGTACAGGTACATAAAATTTAGTTTAAATTGTTGCTATTGTAGGTGAAGGTCATCTAAGGATATTTTAGGCCATTATTTTTATGAAATATGGATTCTTATAATGGGTCGAACTTGTTGCTGCCTGCGGCTCTGGTTCTGGAGTGTGTGAAGCAGCGGAAGACCTTTAACCAATGAAACATTCCTACAACAAAGGTTTCACTAAACTTTAATGTCCTGGATTAGTTTGTAATTTTGGATCTAATCAACAGAAAGAAAACCACTTCTGCCGTCTCTATCCATTTACCTACTGAGTGGTAACACCTGGGCTTCCAGCAGATTGTTATCTTATCAGCGGATCGACTTAAATGAAGATAAATTCCCACGAAGACGGCAACACCAGCCTTGTGTCACTTTAATTTCATACACAACTGTTCCCTTGAAGTTAGGGCTGAAAAAAAGCCTTCTCTATGAAACAACAGACGCAGATCAAAAGGGAGGAAATCCTCAGTTTGGTGGACTGGCCTGGTGATAGATTGAGCTTTAAAGTGAGAAAATGATTTATAAAGAGCAAATTTCCCCTCGTTCGCCGTCTACTCTCCTGCTCCCATGGGTCATTTTCTCTAATCCAGATTCTGACTGTCCTCTACATTACTGACAGTACATCAATCACGGTTAAACACATGCCCTTTGCCGCTCCTACTGTCAGCCCCCGAGTGTGTGTGTGTGTGTGTGTGTGTGTGTGTGCGTGCGTGGTTGGGGTTCCCCGACCACATCCTCACCCCTCCTTAATCCCACAAAAATGTCTGCATCGCTATGGAAATGTTATGCCGCTCCGCACCGCGCAGCGAGCCGAGGATTAGCATATATTTCAATCGCTCTCTTGTTTGAAATACAGCAGCGGGTGAAGACGAGGGCACTTCTGCACAACTCCTGCCAACTCCTCGGCTTTTTTTTTTGTCTGGGAAAATGAAGCGGCGTTCTTCAGGGAGGAGGGGAGGCGATCAGCCTCCACTTCTGCTAACGTTCTGCCGTCGGTACGCTTGTAACCTCATCCTTGATCAACGCGGAGAAAATGGAAGAAACGTAAACCTTTTTCCTCATAGTCCACCTCTTTGTTAAACTCTCTGGTTTTAATGGTTATGCAGGTCAGACCTGTTCAGTATGAAAAACTGAAAACACGACACCACCACTTAAGAAAACAACAAAATGCCGACCTTTCACCTCAACAGAGCTGAATGGTTGAGCAAAAGGCCTTTACTGTTAAACCCCGTCGAGTTGCATTGTTTAAATCACAAGCAAATCACTAATTTGAAAGTATTTTTGAGTTTACTTCAATGTTTGGTTGTTAAAGAGATTCCCTGTCCTTATAGCATTCAGATGTGGCCTGGATGCCTACATTAATACTTCGGTCCAGTTTAGCGGTAGAGCTAGCCACCAGAACACTGCAAACCAGGATACACTAAAACCACACCCTGGTGATTTTACACTCAGTTTGTACCTTGTTCTAAGTTTGGTTATGTTCTGAGAAATATACCTGCAGGATGTCACAATTAGGTAATAAAGAGGACAAATACTGAGGTTGGAAAGGGAGATTTGTTACCCCGGTAACAAGGTCCGGCAGATCTTGTTGAAAAGCTACAATAATTTGTTTGTGATATTCAGTTGTCATGTGAAAGTAGTTCTGTAATCAGAGTGCTCGGGGTTCTGCTTTGATGTAAATAATGAAAATGATGGGGAATCATTATTACGATTCATTACATCCGCTTCTGTCGCAACGGAATAATCAATTCAGGGGAACCAGGTGCTTCTTACAGCGCAGCAGGTGTTAATGATCAAATAGCAGGTGTTTACTGACGGTCAGTGAGCATTGTTTGCAGCAATCTGCCACAGCAGAGGGGATTTTTTTTTTCCCAGCGTAATGAACATGTGGGATGTTGAAAACGCAATAAATGTAGTCGACAAAGAAAGATGTGTGACGACTTGTTCTATAAGAATTTCCTCTTGAAGGAAAGAGCTGAAAGTAACTTGAAGCACTTGAAAACTAGAAACATCCAGACTGATTCTTTCATCCATTTTACAATAAATTTTTACAAATACTTTTGTTTTTTTTATTTTGAAGCAGGCATATATGGAACCTGCAAAAGAGAGAAGGACTGAGGGAAACAAGGAAACAAGGAAAGAATTAAAGGGAGGATACAAGTTAACACCTGGACAGAAGAAAGTAAAGAAGGGTAAAAAGAACGAAAGGAAGGAAAAAAGGAAGAAAAGGTGATGTGAGAGAAACATGCAGAAGAAATGCAAAAATGTGAGTAAATAAGGAAGGAATGAAAAGGAACAAGCTAAAGGAAAGGAAGCAAGGACACAGAAGAAGAGAGATTGGAAAGACAATACAAATGAAGAATTTGTATTGTCTCTGAATTAATAAAGTAAGAACCCGGAGAACGACGAATGAAAGAAAGAACTGATAGACGAGTGGAAGGACAGATGAAATGAGAAAAGGAAGAAAGGAAATACACAGTGAAGGAAGGATGCACAGACATGTGAGAAAACAGTAGAAGAAGGGAGAATGGAGAGTTGAAGGACATAAGGAAGAAATGGGAGGAGGAAAGGATGCAAAGAGGGAAGGAAATGAAAAAAGGAAGAAGACATGAGGTCAAAAGTAAGAGGAGGGACAACAGGAGAGGATGGACGGAGTGGAAGATGAAAGGACACAAGGAAGATAGGACATGAGAGAATGACGACAGGAAATGAGTAAAGTGAATATTTTTCCAATCATAACATACATATAAATACAGACAGATACAGATAGTGTTTTCAGAGGTGAAAACACAAGAAAGTTTCTAGAGAGCTAAAAGAAGGAAACGTTGTGTTTAACGCGGTATACTTTAAGGTTCTTTACTATCAACCGAGTCTAAACCAGGACAGAGCTGATTTTATGACTCCAATTCATTTGCATTCAGCTGAATAAGGGAAAGAGTTCCCGAGCTATTCGGCTTAATGCGGTGGTGACCTTAAGGAAAGATAATAAGAACAAATCACATTAATGTAAACAGTTACTGCTGCGTGTGTTTACAACAACAAAGATAATCAGAAAGTGCAACATAATGGCCCTGGAAGACATGCGCTGTATGAGTCAGTGGGTTTTCATGTGGGACATAATAGAGTTTAAATGGACAAAGTAACTCCGAGACCAGATCTGAATATAAACACCATTAGCATGACTAGCATAGTGGCTACGAAAGAATACGATGACATGCAAGTCTATAGAACAAGCTTATCTTGACTAGGGCATAATAATAATAGAAAAAAATAGTGTTGAATGTGCTGCATTGATAGAGATGCAGAGAATATACCAAAGGATGTGACTGGTATGGTGATAACCCAAAGATCAGGAGTATTTTTCTACAGATGGTAAGGTCATGCACTGTCTGACCTGTATTCCTCTATTCCTGTATTCTAAGAGGTAAAAACACAAGAAATCATCATCTAAACATTCATACATTTCTTGGTTAAAATTTGGCTATATTTGTTTTAAAAGTGCAACATTAGCAGACAGGTCTCTGAAGACCCTCACTGGTTAGCAACGGTTAGCAAGATGACATGAAGATGCATCTTGTCAGCTTCCGAACCAGAAACTACATGCCGTTTCCAGCAGTACGACTTTGGGGAAAATTCACAAAGCAGTACCTTTAGAGTGTTTATCTGCACCACAATCACAAAAACCAGTTGCAACAAGAATATGCAAACTGGACATATTCTTGCATCATACTGTCATACACATAGCAGCAGCAGCAGGAATTATGAGAGAGATGCAAACGCTCTAGCTGACTGGTTAAGGCGCCCACAAACTTGGACCGTGTGTGAGATTTCATAGCCGAGACTTCACATGGCCTACATTTGTTGTGATGAATTCCTTCATTTCCCACAAACCAAATGGTTATGGGTAAGTTTGATGAGCTGGTCGGGAGCATAGCCTCGTTTCTTCTCCACCAGGTCAGCCATCGGACTGTGACTGAGGCACAAAGCGACAGTCTGGCGGCTGTGCATCCTCTGAACCTTGTCAGCTCAGTGTCACACAGCAAACACTCCAATATGAAAAGCAGCTTGCAGTGCAACACAGAGTGCAGACGTCCGCTTTGAGTACGTCCAGAACCTGGCTGGTTAGGGTTAGTTGTTTGGTTGCTTGATGATTGGCTGATGGTTGGACGAACAGTTATCTCAGCCAAAACCAGGAATTTTAAATCCCAATCCTAACCGCAACTTTAGCTGTCCAATTTACATTCCTTAACCCAACTGTGTAGTCCAAGAATCTAGAACTGAGCAATGAGTCAGGATCTGGTTGGAAGGGAAATAAAATCCTACCGGTTCGGCTCCATGTCCCATCTCACAAAGAGTCGGTTTCCTAAACCCCTTTGTGAGGTGGCTGAGGGTGGGGAGTGAGGGTTCTACTATCTTTGAATACGATTGTCTTTACTTTGGAAAAAAGTGATTTCCCAACTGGTTTATCTGATGAAGAAAAATATTCAGATGATGAATGAATGCACATTAAATGATAAAGGCGAAACCTTTTGATGTCATATCATCCAGGGAACTGAAACAGTAGTTAATCACCAAGAAAATCATTTATCGTATATGTGGATGTTTGGATGTCGGGATGGTATAAAGGCAGCACGAGGAGCAGCATGCCATTTTCTCCCGCCCATATGCTGCTGTGCTTACTCCCTCCTGTTCCATCCATCTAATAATGGGAGAAGGATGAGAGAAAATGCTTCAGTGTCAATGGCCCAACCACTGAGATTCCATTATTACAACCATAAATCCTTCCAATACCCCATATCCCCCTCCTTCTTCCTTCCTCCCCCTCCTTTTCTGTTCCCTGCTCTCACACACAACCAGCATTCTGGTGACAAAACTCAAAACGCACACAGTTAAGAGTGTTAACTTTAACGTCTTCTTGAAAAATAACCATCTATCATGTCGGCACCCACACCCCCTCTCTCTCTCGAGGTAGCTTCAGCAGCTGTCATTTTAGGGGAGTGAGAGAAGTTTTTTTTTTTTTGCCAAGACACATTCTTGCAATGTTTGTTTTATTTTTTTTAGCCACGTTTTGTCCAAATGTCGCATCAAACGAGTTTTACTGTCCACAAATATGGTTTTTGACTCTCGAGACAGAAGATAATCCAGTCTGGGAAGGACGTGGAGCTCGATCATTAATGCTTGACCTGACACCACACAGATCTGGCTTGTGACAATAAAAAAAGCCCCATCAGTGAACCCCCCTAAACAGAGGTTGAAGCGGAAAAAAAAGCTCATCCACATGTAGCAAAACATAAAGAATAATAAAAGAGAAGGAGAGTAGGTAAAGCAAACACCAGACTCTGCCAAATGCTTTTTGTTGAGTGGCACAAAGTTCAATAGCATGATTAATTAGGTGTGAAAGAAGAGTGTGATAGCGTCTGCAGAAGAGTGAGATGCGAAGGCTTGTTTTTCAAAACCAGAACCTGAGAGGGAGATAGGAGAGCACACAGCGGTCTGTTCGTCAGGTATTGACAACTGTGACTTCCTGTGTGCGGGTGGATGTGAGCATGGCACCTGTTCAACATTTGCATCAACTCATCCACCATGAGAGACACAAAATTAAGAAAGAATCTGACAGGAAGTGTCAAGATGTAAAGGCCTGTGGATAGAAGGAAGAGTTTCTGATTGTAGAGCCACCTTGGTGGCTCTACAGTTTAATTTGGCCTTTCAGCGGACAGTGTTTCACTTCTTGACATCATTGTGATTTCCACCACCGCATTTCATCCAAGGTCTGGACTTTGACTGGGCCATCACAACGCCTGGCCCTGACCAGACAAAACCGAAGACTTTCCTAAACAAGAGACGTTGTAGTAACAGGCAGTGGGTATAAAGGACAGGTGATTTGAAATGTCAGGGGACGATATGTTTATTTATGTTTGTAATGTTTTATCTGACTGCATTGTGAGTTATAGTACTGGGTAATACTAGTATTCTTAGTATTCTGGGTCCAGAGCAGTGCTGAAACCCATCACCCCTACATACCAGCCCGACAGTTGGTATATTGCGTTTCGCTTTCTCCAAATATGGCTGAACGGTCCTGCTTTGGTCTCATCTCTATTTTGGTTTACAGAGTATGAGATGGAGGTTGTGGAAATTTTGTCATTTCTGTCCATCACATAAAGTTATGGTTACAAAACATATTGAGAGTTAACCTGGAAACTACCCTAAAACATCTGGAAAGTCGTCACCATAAAATGTTTCATAAAGGCCAGACACTTTCAAACATATCTTTCTGATGACAGAGCATGCCATCTGTTTTAGAGAAAAACTTCATCAAAAGGGTGAACAATGTGTTTTCCTACTGGAAACACATTGTTCAGACAATCAGCTGAAGACTGAAAACTAAGTAAATATTTTAGCAGTACAGTTAACATTAAGGCAATATTCTGATGTGCAGCATAAAGGCAATTGTTTTAGAAATGAACTCTAATCTAGTTGGTGACAAAAAACCCCCAACAATTTTCAGCTTTATCTACTTAAACCAACATTCAAAAACTCAAAAAGTCTATTTTTTCTCCAAGTCAGTGAACACGGCCTAACTAAACTGGAGTTAACACTACAAACAGTGAAAACATTTAGTTCTGTATTGACTTTTAATGTATTGTATGAAATTAATTAAAACTACAAATTCCAGTAGGTTTAAAGTTGTCTTATTTTAGTAACAGAATTAATAATAATAAATGATCCTTGGTTATAAAACTGTATTCATTTGACAATGATTCAACAGGGAATATGTTGGATTTTTTAAAAAATGTGTGCAGTCAGAAAACACGCAGTTTTGCAGTCGGGCAAAATACAGGACACCCTATGAAGGTGTTTTTTCTAGCATATTGGACCAGATGGATATTTATTCATCTTTACCAACAATAGAAAGTTCTTTAACAATGCAAGTTAAAATGTTAAAAGAGACATTTTCAGCATGAAGATGGAAGTCTTTTGGTTTGGAGATGCTCCGTTGTAGCAGGACCCACCATTATAGAATCCACAAATTTATTTTTTTTTCTACATTATTGAGGAGAATATAAGATCATCTTTAAATAATATAAAGGGTTGATGCCAACTTCCCTGAGACTGCGTCCATAAACTGGCAAATTGCTACACCAAAGATATTTCAACCAAAGAGTAATGCTAGCTATGAAGTTGCTACCTTTTTAAAGTTTGAATAAACATATCAGACATCACATTGTGAACATTTTTAAAGATGAACTTAATAATTATGTTGTGTTCTTATTTGTTTATATGACTTTATACACATAAATTGTTACAACTTTTTATCATGACTGCAATTCTGTTGTGAACAAGGTCTTTTTAATACAATAAATTATAATCATGGTGTGATTTCAGCCAGAAAGCTTCTCTAAACTCCAGAGCTGGCTAAATGTCGCATCAAAATGGGGAAAAATCAAGTTATCTATCATATTTCTGAAACCTTCTGCAAGCTAAGCAACTCATATAATGACTTTGTGCTCAAGGACCACTTGAGGTAGATACTGCAGCTAGATCCAAAGGAAGCAGCTACACTTGCTTCATGGAGGCTCTCAGGTCGATCTGTGGATATTAAGCAGCGTATGAATGCTCAGCAAGGCAGGAAAATCAGAACTCAGAAGAACAGAGAGCGGCTCTGTGGGGTTAAATGAAAACCGACTGGCTTTACAGAAGAGATCCGAGCCCAGAGCAGAACGCACACAGTCTGCGGTGGAAGAGCAAGCAACCTTGTTTGACTTCGTTGGGCCTTTTAAGTGTTGCACAAAACCAACACGATGCTTATTTCCTGGTTTTCCACAACAAACTCTCGTTCCCAAACTTCCCTCTCTCCAAACCGTCATTCCTTCACTGGGCCTACGCTTTGGACGCTCTCTAATTAATCCGTAACTGTCCGTAGGGAGAGCTTTGCTTGTTTACTCTTATTGAAATTAGCCAGGCTTGCCTCCCCAGAGACAAGGCGTCACAAGCGTGCCGTTAGCTGGCACTGGACTAATTAGGACATGGTGCTAATGACACCTCCACGGCGGCACGGCAAAGCGAGGAGCGAAAACAAGACGAGGGGAGGCGAGAGGAGAGGACGGAATGGGAGAAACGGAGGAGAAAGGTGGCACATTGCATCGAACATCTTCCTCTCCTGCAGGCTTTCTCAACACCTTGGCGGGCAGCTGGCGCTACCACCACTACTAGATGCCATTACGCAGATTATAACCCCTGCCAATCACATGCTCCGAACCCTCAAGGGGGTCGTGGAATGGCTCATTAAAAAGGAAACTGGCCTCCCAGAGGGGAGAAGTTACAAAACAAGAGTACATCCAGCCAGGAAGCAGAGCTCAGACGAGATCAAGCAACATAAAAGAAGCAAACATGACTGCAACATGCTTTCTCACCAATTCACGCCCTCCACAGAGGGTGAAAATGAAGCGACGGGAGTCAGGAGGCACATCTTATTTTCCCGGAGCGAGAGGGTCAGAGAAACGGTAAACACGCTTTAAACAGGTAAATGGGTTTGGAAATCTCCACAATACAGAGGAGGTAACCTGCAAGGGTCGAGTTAACCTCATTGGAAAAAGAATTTACTGGGGGTTTGTGCGAAATAACACAAGTAACACAGAGATCAGGATAAAAATGCAACCTTTTCCATCAAGCTGAACAGACTGAAGAGTAAAAGAAGCTTTTTCAGCCCCTTCCTGTCTAGTCAAACACTTTGCAGTTTGTGCATCAAGGTAATATTCCAATTTCCAATCCACTCGGAGAGCTCCAGACTTGTTTGGACAGTAAAACAAGCTCAAGTACCAACTAAATTTTATCTGGGGAAAACCCTCTGGCAGATTTTCCCCGCTTCTCTTTGCAGCTCTAACAAGCTAATGCTTAATATTTGCTTTATTTTTCCTGTTTGCTTATCATGAGGAATAATCATTTCAGACTACAAAGGCAGATATTTTCACTGAAACAGAGCTCAAACACTGTGCAAACTAAGAGGAAAGAAATTCAGTAAATTAACCAGAAAACTACATGTTAATTTACTTCATGGGAAAAAGAAAAGGTGTGTTGGAAAGCTGATTCCTTAATGGTTCTCTAAGGAACCACCACCATAAACAGGGGATTTCTGCAATGAGACAACAAGCGGTGACTGTGAACCCAGTTGTACAAGTGACATTGAAGCAGCTTGTAGTTGTAGTTTGGTTTCAAATTACCTTCCCAAAAAAGCCCAATTAAATTTCAATATGGCACTCGCTGTATTCTCATTGGTTGCGGCTCATCATTGTCAGCAACCAGTAGATCAGATATACCAGATTTTGTGGTCTGTCTCACAAAATCTGAGACAGACCAGGTTCAAAAATCAAATTTTTTTTTTACATGTTTTTCTTTGTTCTATTTTATTCCCCAAATGCACTGTTCTACTTCCATTACCTAACAGGAAATTTGTATTTATGCTGTATGAAGGTATGCAATTATTTATTTAACACCAGTTTACGTTGCCTTTCTATACATCTGATGGTAAAGCAGGCTTAATTTGATCTCCAGCAAAGCCAATCAATCTGTCATTTGTCTGGTAAATATAAAAAATGTTACTGATTGAGTTTTGAAACAGCAAATACGTATGCCGCACATATTTGCTACACAGCTATGAAATGATCAGAAAATGTATCAAAATGCTAAGCAAATACCCTGATAGCTGATATGTCTTATAATTTAAAGAAAGAGGGTAGAAATCCTATTGAGGTGTTGAAGGCAGTGATGAAGATGACGAGGTGCAAGAGTTCAACTGATGAGGATGAAAGTGAATATCAGGATGAGGGCAATGAGGGGGAACGTACACAGTATAGGGTGGATGGATAAAGTGAATTCTACACTTTTCTTTCTTAAAGGGAAACAGAAGAGACTGAGTTCAGTCTGGAAATGTAAAGCAATGTGAGAAAGTTAGAAGCAAATAGTGTCAAGTTCACCAAAATGGTAGAATGGGCCTACAAAGTAAGATTATCCTGACTATTAATGTAAGTGGAGACACCGCTAAGAAAACATGTAGCTGTGCTAACCCTAAAGTGCTAATCGTAGACATTAGTTTCGCTAATGTAAAAGTTTTAGGCTACCCCAACACAGTAGTTAGCAGAAGATGCTAACGCGCCAACTTCACTTAAAATTATACATCATTTTGGAAAACGACAACCTTCGAACACCAATTTAATTTACATATTCTATAACATTCTTAGATGTTGTATTTATGTTTATATCTTCTTCTATACTGTGAGTGTTTTATTTTTACTCCTGTATGTTTCTTATTTTAAATAAAGTTATTGGGGAAAATAAGACATAAAACAGAGCTGCTGTGTAAACAGTCTTCACCTATTTTAAAATGTAAACGTGTAACTATGTGAATTGTTAGGTCGACAACCAAAACTTTGACACAGATATTGAGCTTCATTCAACTGAAAGCTTATAAATAAATTAGTGCTTTAGAAAAAAAATAGCTTTAGTGGACACACTTCCAATAATGTGCATTAGCGCATTATTGGAAGTGTGTCCACTACTGACTGCTAAATGGTAAAAATGAAAACAAAATGTGACTCCACATACAATGAACCACAAAAACATCTAAATTATAAAAATGCCCACACCATGTGCTATTTATTCTAATTTAAGGCATTAAGACAACCTTATATTAGTTTTTTTTAAACATTTCTGAGGTGTTTGCAGGTAGTATTTGTGTAGTTTGCCACCACACAAAAGTGAGTCATTCCGAATGTGTTAAAATAAAGTTGAAAAACTGTCAGAAATCGCATTAAAACACACTCGGCATGCCTTACTTTTTCCAAGAAGTTTCAGTTCACCGTTCGATGGGAAACTAAAAAGCGACTCCTGACAAAATCCATTGTCCTCTCAAAGTGCTTGATTTAAATAATGCAATGAACGCTGGGGATCGGCAGCCATGCGCTACTTAGTGAACAAGAAATGCACTCACATCAGGCTGGCTCAATAGAAGAGTTCAACAAATGGCACCCAAACAATTGTGGCTTCACAGAACCTTTTAAAAGACATGGCGCTGGAAGTGTGAAACAGGCAGATCTTGAAATTTTAGCTTTTTAACATAAAAATAAATAACCAGAGTGGTGCTCGAAAGCATTTGGCACTCAGACAAAAGTAAGGTACGAGTTGGGAAACATGAACCTTCAAATTCATGTGGTTTTTATTATTATTATTTTTGATTACAGCTGTAAGGAATTGGTGGATGCTTGCCAATGCTAACCAATGGAAGTTTGGGTTCAAGCAGGAGGGTGCAGTGTGAATGGGTGAAACAGCAACAGCCAAAGTGGCAGATGAAATCATGCGTGAGAGACTCAGCTGTGAAATATCAAAGAGGGGTTAGGAACCGGGAAAAAAATAATAAAAAATTGGTGCGGGGACACCAGGGAGAGGACAAAAGGTCACAGAGGAAGTGTCGGCATCAAACACTGCTTATGTGAGCTGAAGACAGTGTGTGCAGCTTAACCACGCATCCGTGTTATCAGTCAAAGCAGTTATTTATGCTGGTAAAGGCTGTTTAAGGCATTGTACATTTGTCCAAACTGATTTTGTGTGTGTGTGCGGGGGGGGGGGGGGGGGGGGGGGGGGGGGGGGGGG